>NW_024879156.1:322500-511463 GCF_018340385.1 Cyprinus carpio | reverse complement strand
TATAAATTTAAAATGGAAAACGAAAATAATAATAATAATAATAATAGGGTCTTTGAAAACCCCATGCATCTCGACACTAATGCCTTCATATTTTGAATTGTTGACATGAGGGGTTAAATGCTGTTATCTGTGCCGCAGGAATATCCTTCTGAATCAATTGTGAGAAGTTACTAAATATAGAATAAAATGCTAGAGAATCAGAGAAGGTGAGTGGCAATGGCACTGAAGGGAGGGTTGGGAAAATATAGTGTTTTGTATCATATTCGGTACATCAGGCTTTTATGGCTCATAAAGTATGATATAGAGCAACTTAAAATATGGAGCAACTTTATGTAAAGTCACAAACTGAGCAAAAATAAGCAGTTTGGTGCAGATGCTGATATTCATGTGTCCAAAAAGATTAAATTCTTATAGCTTGATCATTATGTTGATAGATTTATCAACATAAATCAACATTTTTATGTTTTTATTATGGAGGCGTGGAGTCATAATGTATAAGGCAAAGCAATACAATGATGATTGAGAGAAACATTCCTCTAAAGATTGATGGATCATATTTGATATATAGTAACATATTTACTAACCTTTTAATTCCTAAAAATTTTAGGGCTGTCAAATGATTAATCACGATTAATCACATCCAAAATAAAAGTTTTGTTTACATAATATATGTATGTGTACAGGGTATATTTATTATGTATATATAAATACACACACATAAATTATGTATTTAGAAAATATTTACATGTATATACATTTATATATTTATATTCTTATATTTTATATTATATATAAATATAATTTAATATATAAAACATAACATATTTCTTCTTAAATATATACATGCATGTGTGTGTATTTATATATACATAATAGAATATACACGTATACACACATATATTATGTAAACAAAACTTTTAATTTGGATGTGATTAATCGTGATTAATCATTTGACAGCCCTAAAAAATTTATGAACTATCAATCAGATGAAAGGTGAAGATGTGGAAGAATGTGGAAATAGAGCAATGTTTTGTTAGCAGACCCATGAATGGCTTGGCCAAAAACATACATTGCACCATTTCAAGTCAACATAAATTGCATTCATAATCCATTTTATGTTGGAAATTTGACATGCTTCATAATAAAACACAATACTAAAAAGATGTAGGGTCTAGATTTGATCCATCATGAATTAATCTATCGCAGAATGAGACCTAAAACATTGGTAAAATATTTCTTTGACTAATGGTTAACATTAATTACTCGCAAAAGACGGTAGAGGTAGAGCAAGTTATCACATGTTGATGGAAAAGTTGGGCACAAAGGAAAATGCAATAAGATTACATTAAATGCAGTTAATTCTGACTTTAAAAGGGCAGATTAACCATGTTAGTTCTCCACAACAATGAGGATGCTGTTGTTGGAATTAATTTGATGTGGTAGAGTGCAGGCAGAAGTCTAGAACAGTTACTAGCTGGTCAATATTCCCGTCCCTTTCATGCCTCAATGTGTCTGTTACGGATGCTGCAGCAAAAAAGGTACCATGCTGTCAATCCATCTTCAAGTCGATTGTTAGATTTTGCTAACCAGCACGTCTATCGCTCATTACAACCAGGACTCCAAAGTCAGGTCTGGAAATGCCCAAAGAGCATGTAATGTCTTACATTGTTAAAGCCAGACATACATCTAACTCTCCAAGGTGCTTCAACTTCAATTCAAGTCTTTTCTAATGAAACAGCTGAACACTGTGATACAGAGCAGAACCTTGGAATGGAGTCGGATGTTTCTGTGAAACTCTGGAGGGAGCAACTTCCCCGAATGCCCTCCAGGGCCATAAATACATCTGTGGTGGACCGATGACCTTCTTCTTACCATGATAGCATTGATGTGCTCAGCTGTTGCAAACCAGAGAACTTTCAAGGACCCATCCTTGCGTCATACAGTCAACATTTACAAGCCAGACCGCCTTTCCGTCCCCCTCTCTGGCACTGAATACAGGGCAGTGATTTCTGGGTATTGATCCAGATCATGTGATCCAGAGATCAATAGGGGGTATACATCACCCCACAGGGTTTTCTGAGACCCTAAAGGCAACCATGGATGAGTTATTTGCCTAGCATGAGGTCAAGAAAACAGACAAAAGCTAATTACACAGATCTTTCAGTTTAAAGCGGCTTCAATTAAAGGAAATGTTTTCTTATTGATGTTTTCTGTTTTCTAATTTCTTGCTAGTTTATTGTTTTTTTATAGGTCTTATTATATGGCATGGAACAAAAAATAAATAAATCGTGCGCACGATTTACTAATTCGCTCCCTCGATGTACTAAAACGTGCACACCATTACTATTTCGTTCCCTCGATTTGCTAAATCGTGTGCGCAATTTACTAATTCGTTCTCTAGATTTATAAACTGTGTGCACAATTTATAAATTGAGGGAATGAAATAGTAATCATGTGCACGTTTTAGTACATCGAGGGAACGAATTTGTAAATCGTGCGCACAATTTATTAATTTTTTCCTGCATGGCATGTGCGGGTCTCCGTATCTTATTGACCTGTTGACTAGCTGTGCATTTATAGAATGAGCACTGTGCTACATCCAAACTGATTGCACTGTATTTTATGTATAATCATTTTTCTATTTTTAACTGTTTTAAATTAATTTTAAATAATTTTTTAAATCAGTTTAAATTCCTTGTTTTATTGTTTTGATTGTTTTTGATTATTTTACTATGTAAAGCACTTTGAATTACCATTTTGTATGAAATGTGCTATATAAATAAACGTGCCTTTCCTTGCCTTATTAGCAGTGTTATATTTAATATTACTGTCAGTTCTAGCATTGTATTTATTTCCTTTTGAGTTTACTAGGTTTTCTTTGTTTCTGTAATGTTGCTCTAGTCTAGTTCCAGTCTTTATTTTTGCTCTAGTTCCTCAAACCTTTTTTTGGTTTCTTTCTTGATTTCAATTTTGTCTTTTCTCTGTTTCCAGTTCCAGTTATTTACTCCTAGAATTGTCCTCTTGTTTATACTTTTGTTTAAGTTAATTTCTTTATTTTTGTTTTCTGTAGTCATAGCTGAGTCAGTGAGTGTTTAGTCAGCTGAGTGCTGAGTCAGTGACCAGGCAGAAACTGGACTTGTTTTTTAATGAATAAGCTAGAAATTATTTACAGTGTAGAAATGTACTTATGTTAATTTCATGCATCTGAAAAAAAAAAAAGACATGAAAAGCAAAAAAAATGTCATGTGGTATCATTTCTAAAATATATAATGTGCTGCAACCATAAAGTATAATAACTGTTTACATATCATTTTCAAAAGTGTTTTTAAAATATATTTTTCAGGATAAAGATAATGATTTATTTATTTATAGATATCATTTTTGTAGAGTCGCACCACATGACATTTTACAGTCATAACCAAACTTGCCTTGTCACAAAAGGTCAAAATATCTCATATTTTAAGACACTTATTGACCTTGACACAGTCATGAGGATGTAAAAATCTATGATATAAATTCCTGTTTAATTATTATTTTTCTGCATATTACTGCAGATTGGTTGCACCATATTACTTTGATTTTGAGGAAACTCAAAATTAACTTGTTCAAATAATATGCAGTGAAGCAGTTTCATTAAAATAATAATTATGCCAAAATAATCTAAAAAAAAAAAAATATTACTAATGGGCATCAAATATTTAACCCACTTTAACAGATTGACTGCAGAAGATGACATAACAACACAATGTAGTTACAATCTTGCGTCATGCAAGACAGACAATTCTGTCTGTTCTTGACAGTTTCTCCTGTCGTGTCCTGTCCAGGCCCCACCTGTGTGGTGATAATGAGCCCTGCTCAGCATCGTTAAGCACAAGACATTGCCTTTCATACACTGTGCCTAAAGACATGCCACACCAGCCATTCATTACCGGCAGCAAAAGAGAGGGAATCTGTCGGATAAGCTGCACATTATAAGACAGACAGCTATACTCCGTAATTCCTTCAGAGTAGCTGTAAGCCTGTCATTATCAGGCAGTGCGCTCGTTTTAATTGTGTCTGGTTTAAACACATTAGCCTGGCGCCCTAATGTGAACGTCATGGCATAACATTACAGTGAACCACACTGCTAGCAGCTAATTGATGTCACTGTAATTAAATTGCACAAAAGGGGGCACTTTATTTCCACAATTCTCCACTTGCGGTGCAGTGTAAACAATCAGTATCTAACTCTGAATAATATCAGCCCAGAGGGGACAGAAACCTATCTGCAATACTGTCCTGGAGTGTGTTTGTCACTAAAGTGCTGTAGAGGTCAAAATGAGGTGAGTAACAAAAGATGAAATCCTAAAAAAAATCCTCTCCTGCCCACTGAGGTGCAGATGCTGCTGTTTACATAGGTATGCGTTTTTTCTCTGAAGTGTGGCGGCTCTCTCTGTGCTATGAATAAGTCATGGAGGTAGCGCGAGGGAAGGTAAAAACACTCTCCTCGAGGGAGCAGAGGGCTCAGTGGCCACTTGCCTAGGTCAAACGCTCCCTAAATAGCCAAGTACACACAGACCCAAAGACAGAAACCATGAGGAGATGCTGTGCTAAACTGTCTGAGGCAGATAAACACAGACTGTGACGCTCAGCACCTGGGAAATGTCATCCACTTACTAGTGACTACTCTACACCCAAGAAAAGCAGCACTTGCTGTGACAACTACAAGAACCTGGTTCAGGACCTGCTTATAACAAATAACATCAGCAGGAAAAGAAAAAGGTACCAGCACTGCTCTTTGCACAATGTTTTTTTTGATTGCCTACTGTTTTGCTTGTGGGACCCAAACTCTGCAGTACATCAGAGACTACATAAGTGATCAAGCAAGGTTGTCACCAGTAGTACCTTGCTGAAAAGACATTGCTGGTCACCATCTGTGATTTAAATGCTACTGTCCCCACAAAGTTCCTTACCTAGCTTAAAGGATAAGGCTATTTTCAAACAGTAAAGTGAAAGTGACCAACTTTGTGTTGGTACAATGTCTGTAGTATATGTAAATAAACAGTGTACTCTGGACCCAGATCAACTTATTTGTCAGATTAAGTCTGTCAAAATGACGTTTTGTGGTGGGCTTTTGTTAAAACTACAAATTTTGTATTCCTGCCCACAGACAGAGGGATGGCACAAATTGCAAAGCAGCATTAACCACAATTTAAAAAGATGGAAATTCTTGCACCAATCTTGCTGTTGAAAATCTTTATTTACTTGCATGAGCTGTAAACCACATTTTCTAAATATGAAGGGTGCAAGTGGAGCTTGGACATGATAAGGGCATGTGACAGAGTTTTGGTAGTTTTAAGTGCACTCTAGTTGTAAGTGAACTGTTATGTGGTTGCTAGGGTGTTTTTGGATGAACAAAAAGTCAAAAGAGGGCACCTCGAGATGCCTTGAGTCCCTCTTCCTATGTTCTCCCACCTGTTGTATCTTCTAGCATGTCTGAGGTTTAAAGTTGGGGAAGCCGCACAAATTTGTAAACTTACATCCAAGTGAGAAGTGTCCAGTCCTGCTCCTGGAGGGCCACTCTTCTGCATAGTTGAGTTCCAAACCTCGAACTAAGGTCTTCAAGATTACTAGAATCTTTTGCAGCACCAAGATTGGACACACCTGGTATAAGCTATCATCATAGTAGTGATGCATGCTGATCAGGGCCTGTTCTTACACTAACATCCGAATCTCAATGCAAAAACCCTATTAATTTCACAAAAAAAAAAAAAGTACACCACAATCCACTGGATGGATTGGAATCTCTAGCAAGATTCAGTTCGAGTACTTCATGGGACATGTGACAAGACTGTGTGGCACCCAGCGGAGCTCCATATCTGCATTCAGATGGAATTTAATGGGCGCTCTGGGCCACTTTTGCTGAGACAGCATACTCCCTTTCTTCCCTCTCTCCCAGCCCTCTGTACCACGACACCAGGGATTTAATTGCCTCATTAGCACAGAGGCTGGTGAGGAGCTGAATCCACCACATTGCTCAATGTCAAACGAGCATCCAAGAGGAAAGGTTAACCAACTAAGAGATCACATGCCCTTTCACATCACACTGTGTTGGTTTTGCATAATCAAGGAAGAATCAAAGAGCAAACAAAGACAAGAGCAATGAGTTAAAATATGTAACAACTCCCGGGAGCGAAAAATAATGTAAAATTGGCACTGGTGCTCCATATGTTGCAATATATCAAAAGTCAGAGTCAATAAGACATTGTTTAAGGTCTGCTGCAATCCTCGCTTAGATTTTAATTATTCTGAAAGCCTCATATTGCAAACGTAGCTATATTCTCCCTCCAAGTCTCTCTGGACCAAGGGTAACAAATCATGCCAAATTTGAGTACTCCACATCCTTTGACTGTATAAAAATACACAGGAAACAAAATGATAAGATTAAATGGGATTTAAATGTATTGTACCTGCAACTAGTTTTGAAATGTAATTTCAAGTCAGTAGTGACAAGAACAAAGTGCAACTCAATAACAGCACTGAAAAATTTGATGTGCATGTCCAAAAATACAGCTGCTTACAAGGCAGCAAAAGAACAGTCAACATTTTAAGGGTTGAAAGCTTTGGTTCGTTGTAAATGAAATGTCACATCAGATCCACTTTGCTGTGATCATGAAGAAACTCGAACGGTTCTTGATTTCTGTCACAAGTATCATCTCAAAGGAATGCCATCTTTGCAGTTTAAATGCAGTTATACAATAAATAGTGCAAATCGGTATGCAAATAAATGCAAGAAAAAACACCAATCCGCATTCAGTATGCAAATATTACAATAAAACCTGAGAACTGTATACTAACTGTCTCAGATGGAATTAAGTGCAAATATAAAGAAATGCAACTGAAAGGACCGCACAGTGAATGTATATTTTAGGGTGTCAGTTAATAAAGGTAATGCACAAAGTGAATGCACTGCGTAAAACCGGTTTTCAAGCAGAATCCGGATTCATTGAGAAGTGTTTTCTTTTATTTAAGATCAAATTTGGAACCAACTGTAATCAAACATACAGCATTTCACATTCCCAGTGGCCTTAGAGAATCATAGCAGAATGCTTTATTAATGTTTGTGTGTGTGTGTGTGTGTGTGTGTGTGTGTGTGTGTGTAAAACATAAGTCCTGACAATTAGTACTTTTTTTTTTCGTAGGAAAGCCCTCATATGGAGATGATCACATGCACCCTTATTTGGGATAATCCAGATTCATTAACACTAAAAGTAGGCAATAAAAGAAATTCATGTGTGTATGCACCTGCTCCGGGGAGCCTGTCCTCCAACAAAAAACGACCATATAGGTCGTTTGTGCAAGCACCTTATTACGACCTATATTTACGTTTTAAAGTTAAGTGGCCTCTAGCGGGCGTAAAAATAATGACAGTATCGTGTTGCGTCTGTCGTCATGAAATGACGTATAACGTCATTACCAATCAAAACGCACGTTTATTTAAATGCAATGTGTGGTCTTTTTTACACCGATCTCACAGTAATTCGTACATATTTTACTAGGTGGCTTATTCGTTCGAATGACCACACCTAACCCCACCCCCTAAACCTAACCCTCACAGAAATCATGCTAAATTATGATTTATTGAGCATATACATTTTACGTGCACATCCGTTCTCTGGGATCAAACCCATGATAGCATGATTGCATATCAAGGGTATAACGCAATAATCTACCAACTGAGCTACACGAAACCCAAATCGCAGTGCAAATAAAAGAGTACAAAACATTAATATGAAAACGACCTTTTGCCGATAGGGGCGCAATTGTAGTATACGCTCTGATGGGTCGTATTTCAGGGATTTGGACAAACGACCTATACGAGCGTATTAGTTGGAGGACAGGTTGGCTGGGGGAGATTGTTTTATGCTCTCTGATGGGTCGTATTTCAGGGATTTTGGTGAATGAAGCATTGTGTGCAAATACATTCATGCATGTTTAGTATTTCCGACTTGCCAAACACCACCACTTCCTTTCCATCTATTTCAAGCGTACCTCTCTTTGAAATATTACTGTTTTCTAGTTTGATGGAACATGGAGACATGTAAAATCATAAATAATCAGCTGGAAAGAGACGCAAGGGAAGCCAAAAATGACTAAACAATTAAGCATGTACAGAGGAATATGGTTGCAGGCTGGGACTCAGGAAGAGAACGGCTTTAATGTTTGCTCCCTGAGGTGCGGTAAGCTTGTTATGCCATACGCAGACCCAGTCTCAAGGTCTCAATGTGGGAGTGTGCATGTTTCAACCAAACAGAGAAGCAACCAAATGCTTTGGCTGTGTCTCTGAATAAATCTGTTGTGTTTTAGATGCTAACAGCGAAGGTATATGATATTGCCTCTGTCAGATGCTGTGTAATGTATGGAGATGCCGCCGGCTATACAGCACTTCCTGCACCTGGTATACAGCGACACTGAAGATATATTAAACTGTAAAGATACACATCTGCATGAGCAGGGTAGCGGAAGGTCTCCATTTCATCAACAAGTCAAGTCTAACGACTCGTAAAAAAATAAGGGTGGGTACGCCATCTGTTCGGAAACCGCTTCCGAAGAATAGAGAAGAAAGGTGGGTGCATTTTACAGCAGAGAAGTGTAGTGCACAATACCATTTTCTCAAGGTGAAAGCACCTGGACAAGGGGCTTAATCTTGAGTGCAAACACTGAGTGTGTGCAGCCACTAGCCGTTTAAAAGGTCGAAGCACTTAGTTAAACGGGCACGCTGGAGTTGGTGTAATCAGGCGCATTAGGGAGTTAATTGCAGACAGCCTTGTGACTGATCAGCGATACTTCTTTATGTAATGTTTTTGCTCTAGTATGAAGAACGAAATGTCTGACACTGAGGCCTGATAATTAAGCCATTCATCACCTAAGCATATTACTTCCTTGTACAAGTACCAATGCTTATGCAGATTATAAAATTGGTGACTATCCAAAACTATCCCTTTTTTAAAGCCTTTTTAGTATTTTGCCTTGCACATTGTTATACTTTAGGCACTGAAATATGCTTCATGGGCAAAATTAGATACTATAATATACTTTATGTATTGGCCTACAGTTAGTTTTGTTAAAAAGGGTTTACAGATGATTAACCATGTGGTAATGCTAAGGATAAACTGAACAGTGAATTGAATTAAAATGGTCTATTAATGATAATAATAATTTCATTGTTTGCTGTTTGGAACTTGATGAATGCAATATATATATATATATTGTGGTAATGCTAAGGATGTTTTGAACTTGATGAATGCAAAAACAGTACAGCTAACAATATAAAATATCAGCATGCACTGAGATCAACGTGCAAATGCAGTCTTATAGTGCAACTCAATTATCATTAATAGATGAAGAACCACTATTAAAACACACAAACTTTACTGACATGAACAAAATCCAGTTATTTGTACTCTTTGCATGAATTTAATTATCATCAAAGCTCAACAAATATAAAAAAATAAGTGAAACACTGGCGATTTTATGATGTAACATTAATGTCTGTTTCACTTATTTATTTACTCCTTAATTTTAACTCCATAGGAGGTCCATTAAGGGAACAGTGAATATATAACAGTCATTAGGTGCACATTGTCTTGGAAGTACAAACATCAACTCGATTTATTACAGTATCATAAAATCCTCAGCCCTGGCCTGCATCTCATCCATCAGTTCAATAAGCGATCAATGCAATCATATTCCCTTTGTGCAGATTTCTCCCACTAATGAATGACCTTTCAGAGGTAAAACAATGCTTTCGCCAACAACAAATGTGTCATGCTATGGAATGGATGCCTTTTCCTTTTCTGGGAACTTGGCTCTATGACATCATTTATGTCATATAAAATGACAGTTCTCTATTATTTTAAGGTAAATAAGTGGTATTAAGGAAAATTAAGGTACATAATTTGTATTAATGTAAATACATAAAACTGCATATATAAATAAAAATACACATTCATCACATCAGATAATAGCAGAATAAATGTAGATTTATTTATTTATTTATTTATTTATTTTTTTGTACAGGAATGATTCAAATGCTTCCTTTCTGCAGTTTATGGCTGAATCTAGTGTCCATCAGAGGAAAACTTTGGACTAGTAGATAGAAACAAGCTGGTCCAGAGTGAGTAAAAGTAAGGTGGGGAAGATGTTGGCTTGAAAGATGGAAACAAAGTGAGACATTGGAGCATGTCAGTTCAAACCGGCAAATGGATTGGCCTGCTAGCAGAGCTAATAGACTGTTTCAAATTGAAAGGAACAGCGGGTGTCTAAATAGAGCGAACGTGGAACATTTCCCCTCACATTCTATCTCCAGCCCTTCCCAGAACAAAGAGAAAAAACATAAGCAAAAAAAAAAAAAAAAAAAAAAAAAAAAGGAGAGAGAAAAGAGTCTAAAGGCCACTCTCCACACGGGGAAACATGCGTCTGCAGTGAAGATATGTATCTATCTATAATCAATTCAATTCAATTACAGCCTGCCTGTCAAACCGATGGAAACAATGCTGGAGTCTCATGCAAATGAATTCCTGGTGGGAGACAGAAGATGCTTTCCTGCCTAAGGATGTAATATCCCTTCCTGCTGTAATAGAATATCTTGCTTTCAGGCATTCTGTGCATTGACAATGAAAACATTAAACAATCAAAACATAAGCAGCCTCTTCAGATTTCTTATTCTGATTTCCCCATAAGCAGACAGCTCTCAGATAGCAATTATCAGTGGATTTGGAAGGATATGCAAAAACTTGTGGCAATGCTACAAAAAGAGAGAGAAAAACTAATTTAGAAGACATTGCATCATTGCAACAGACACCACTGCAGGTGCATGCAATCTTATCAGAAAGTAAATGCACAAAAGCACAGCGGAAAGCAGCAGAGATGGAAAAAAAAAAGAAAGAAAGAAGAGAAATTCCAAACTGGGCAAGCAAATTAGTACAGAACATCAGCACAAAAACACATTATGCCTGTAAATGCAAAACAACTGCTGCATGAAATCAGATCAGAGTAGAAAATAAAAACACAATTCTAAAACCTAAACACATGCCTTAAATTCCACCATCCCTATTTTAAAGGAATAGTTCACCCATGATAGAAAGTTCATTCTGGCATTAAATTAGGTCAATTAGTCATGAAAAAAACTTATAAAGTCGATTGTCGATGCATTAAGAATCATTTCTAAGATAACTTTGAGGTACTATGTGATATTTGGAGCTTTCCTTTACAGAACAAAAATATATATGGGAATATGCTGCAAAATATAATGTGATACATTACATAATACATTTCCATATAGGGGAAACTAGAGCTTATATTTTCCATTATAGTTCAATATATGCATTGACAATGTATGGCTATATACTGATACATATAAAAAATACATATTTAGAAATGAAGACAAAAATAGCATTATTTAGCATAGCATAGTTTTATCCTTTATTAAATAATTAAATATATTGTCACATATTTTTCAATATACAGTATGAAAGTAGCAATTCCTTATGTATTATTCAATATATTGTAATATATTAACACATTAACATATTATTCTGAATATTTATGTATATACTGTTAAATCATTTAATAAATTGATCATTCATATACTGTAAAAGGAAATATTTGTATCTTTGCATGACATTGACATTCATTTTCATTAAAGCTTTTTTTTGTGTGTGCTGTAGACATAAACACAAGTGTGAGGAAAAGATGACAGAAGGTTCATTTTGGGTGAACTATTCCTTTAAAGGCTGAAAAAAAAACTATCACTTTGTGGTAAAAACTATCAGTTCCTTGATTTTATTCATGAATTAGCATACAGTAAAGTAATCAGGTTGACAAACTGAGAAACACCTGCTATTACAGTCACCTCTAGCTTCACTAGCAGACAAACCCAATTCTCTAGCTCCAGCTAAACAGCCTTGGTGGATCTCTCAGAATAGAGCAGGCTATCTCCTGGGTATTCTTTCCTGAGCAAACACTTACTTTTATATCCATGATCCTCATGGACGCTCTTCAAAATTTGATAAGACAGGCTTTTTTCTACTAGAGCAGTTTGTTATCTTTTTGCCAATCGATTTATTTATTTATTTATTGTCTCTCTGAATAGACAGATCACTGCTCCTCACTGAAAACAGAAATATTTACCTGCTTCCCTACCTGAAAAAAAAACCCTGAGATCAAATGCAGCTTGAGCTCAGAATAGACAGGACGCCAGCCTCAGCCAAGCCTGCATGATTTCATTGAGGTACTGCTTCCCTTCTTGAGAGGAAGTAAGCAAAGCCTCGGGCTCAGGCGGAGAGTGTTCAGTCAGTATACATCCATGACAAAATCACTCCTAACAACATGATGCAAAAGCCGAGACACTGTTCTCATTTGGTCTTTCTGGATGTTTTAAGAAAGCAAATGTGTGCGATCTGTGTTGTACATCAATGCACGGGTGATGAAAAAGATTCACGCCTTAAACACAAAAGGAGTAACTGAATCTGCTGACAGCACAATTGCATGTGTGACACTGCTTTTATTCAAGCGTTCAATAAACAAGAATTTAATATTGAGTAACTTATTTTTTTTTTATTTGTTTTTTTTTTAATATGCCAGTTTATATTAATAAATTAATAATACATATATATTTATATAAATACACGTAGGTGTGTATTGCACGTGTAACCACTCTATTACACTGCCCAAATCCGAAATATCACATAAAAAGTGACTGTTTATAAATTCTCTTTGCAGTATTCATCGTTTGGTTCATTGGTAATTCTTCTGGCTATATTGTTTATCACTGTACTAATCTCAGCTCCTCACTGAGAACCCTCATCAAACTGTTTACACTCACTACAAACAACGTACTTCCAGGAATCCGGCAAAAAGTAATTGCCCTTGCATCATTGACTTTCATAGTTATTTACTGCATCAAATAATGCACACAATCCTCAATTCTTTCACTTGCAAATAACCATAGAAGTGCCGATTAGCAAAATCCTGTTGGGCCATGCAAATTCTGGAAGCCAAAACCTGCATATCAGGGCTGAGTAAGGGGCAGAGGCCGCTCATGACCAATGACTTATGAAAGCAAGCCGGGCTTTGCTACGCCAAGGTGCAGCTGGATTGAATTATTGTCAAACCAGACCAATCATGAACATCTGTCAAAGGTTAGCCATAAAGGAAAATAGGCAGTTCCTGTTGAGCAGCTCCAAAGTCATCTGGGAGTAATTTAGCCAGGGAGTCAAAAAAGAGTCTGAGATTTATAGGCTACAGAACGACTCAAACATGGACTGGTGTTTACTGTGGCTTCCTTTGATTTTTTTTTTTTTCTCGGTCAAGGAGTGTGTTATAGTTGTTCATTGTTGCAAACCTTAACTCTTTCTCCACATACCACTTCCTGGATCAACATTTTACTCCATAACATTATGCAGTTTTCATTTATATGTCTATTGCTGATGATCGCATTATTTTTAATATGCATCTGTTTGCATAAGAAATCGCTAGTTTTCCCGTACTGTTCATGTGTGTTTTTGTTCGGGAGGTTTTGTACTCATCCAGAAGATATTTAATAGCGCCCCCGAGTGCATAACAGTGAAAATGCGAAAAGCCGTAAAAACTCGTCTTTGGCAGGGAAGCCTTGTCTTCTAAAAGACGAGATAACTCGTCAGTGGTGGGGAAAGAGTAAAGTAAAGGAATTTATTTTCATATTTAAGCAGAGCCGATCCTCTTTATACGCAAGTAGCAAGCTGCGTTAGTAGGGCCCCCGAAAACACCAGGGAGCCCCCTTGCTCCCAAAGATTATTTAATTTTAGTTTCGTTTTTGAATATGGCCCGTGGTTATAAAAACTGCTTATGTCATTTCTTTTAATGTGGTGCACTGACACCCTTTCCACATAAAAAATGAAGCGCTTTCCGTGAGCGCGATTTGAGACGGAGTGAACAAGGACAAAGGTGTTTCACTCATTCATAACTCGCCACCCCCCCACCAACACAGTTTTGCGTAGGGCCCCAGCAGTCTAGGATCGGCACTGTATTTAAGTACAAATAAAGCTAACATTTACTTTTAGACTATAAATATGAGACCACAGGTATAGGGAAGGGTGGTTTGAAATGTCAGGAATGATGAAAGAAACAAGTACATTTTCATTTTTTTAAAAAAAAAAAAAAAAGAAGTAAAAATTATTCATTACATATTATACATACTAAAACCAACTTTTCACTATATCTTTACTATTTACAAGGCTTCTTAATTGGCTAAAATAAACATTTTGAAACTATTTTCCATATTACTCTCCTGATGTGCCATTGGTCAGACAAGCCAGATAGCCCCGCCCTAAAACTTGTGCCATTGGTTGTGCCCATATATATATATATATATACAAAATTACACTTATTTTTATAACATATTGCAATTTAAATGATGCAACCACTTAAATGAAACAACCACTTAAAAGACTTCTATTACATAGTCAAAAGCACCTCCACTGACTGAGTCACAGCCGATTTACCAAAAAGAAACGGCACCACATGTTCCTCAAGGCTAAACGAGTGAATAAAACATCTGGAGAATCATCAAGCTGTGTATCTGCACTGTGAGGAGCAGCGGCGTTACAGCACAGGGAGAATATTGAATTTCAGGACAGATTGGAGACAATGTCACCTCAGGATGTGGTGCAGCAGGAGACAAGCACACTGTCTTTCAGGAGAAAAAGAAGCTGTTATAACAGCACTGCACCATCTAACTCAGAGTCCATGATGTAGAGGCATGTCATATAATCCAAGGCAAAGAGTATATCAAGGGAAGAAAAAAATAAATAAAAAATGGTTAGACCTGGAGTTACTGACGGTCCCTAAATGTAGATATAGGCTTGAATTGGATAATATCCTGATGGAAAACCTCATGACCTGTTGAGTGTCACTCCAGAGGCAGACGCACAAAAACACTTCTTGGAAAACTGCAATGCTATTTACGTTGGGAATGACCAAAAATCTGAGCTTCAGTAAACAAAAAAATCCAAATCTCCAAGATGAAAATTTCAACCACTGTGCAAGCGACTTTCATTTAAAGTCAGCAAACGTTTTCTCATAAAATCGATTGAAAAAAAAAAACTGAAAAATAAAAATAAAAATCAAAAAATGTAATATGCGCCAATTGTTTAGTTTAAGAAAATCTGTTAAAATGCCCAAGTTTCCATCATTACACAGCATTTTATCGTGTATGCGAATCGTGTATGTGAGGACACTTTTTTTTTTTTTTGCGTTTGGTGTGTTTATTCAGTCTGAGCACATTTCCTGCGATTCATGGACATGCAGAATGAGATGTCATTTTATCACCTAGGGGTCTTCAGCGTCCTGCAATTTTGATCTACTAGAGATCTGCTTTCTGGCCTGTGGTTATCAGCCAAATAATAGTACAGGACGAGAAAATGAGGTGACTTGTGCATGTTAGAGTAAACATTGGCAGCCTGCAATGGATATTCAGAACAGTTATGTAGATGAAGGCAATTCCGTCTAATGCACTGATGAACCACTCCAAATATTTTAGTGGTCATATATGACTTTGTAGGAGTCTCAGCGGTGTTGGCTGAAGCACTAAGTGGTCAGTGAAAGTAGAGGAAAAGTTCTTTATTATGGGTTCCCATTACATTTCTGACAAGTGAATTACAATCTGTTCTTACTGCCCAGACTTCCATTTAACGTCTTCCATTCCAAGTCAGTCGAGGGGATAGACTAGGGATTTATCATCCAGAGAGTTTCTGCTACAGTTGGTTGGTTTGCATTTTATATAGCTCATTTCCTGATAGCAGCCGCGTTTACACAGCAGCTCATTTTTGCTATAAGACTTTTTAAAAAAAGATCCGTTTCTCCAGGGTGCTAGACTTCAATAAGTCCAATCTTCAAAACGCATCAAATGAAATTGAAATGGACCATTACCCCATACGCACTCTTGACTTCAGTATAATCATGAAGATTCTAAGCAATGAGATAAACTCTACATGTCAATCCAACAGGTTACAAGCTTTTTTCAATTAATGGGAATTAACATTCTTGAAGGAATTACGTTATAATGGGACACTACAAGGCTATTTCATTAAACTAATTTAATGCACAAAGCCAATGGAGACCGAACTACAAGCACAGCGACATGTTCTCAAATCCAAGTTCCTCGTCTTCAAGAACACAGATGAAGATAATCGGTAAAGCCAAAGAAACACTATCAAAATGATAATCTTCTGTCTGAGAAAACAATATAAAAATAAAATAAATAGCAAAAGAAATTACTTGTAAAAGCAGTAACCTGATTGATAAATCAAATATCACAAAAGTTTTCAAAGTGAACATGTGATAATATTACCCAAAGGCAAATCTACTTCACTTGATTACTGTGAATATATAAAACTGACATTCGGCTATCTTCAGCCAAATAAAAATGTCTGTGTTTTCTTGTTTATTCTTTATCGTGTGAACATTTTGTCCATGAATTCGATAGCATATGTCTGGGTGCCGTAACACCAACTCTGTGTTTTCTTACCATCTTGCCATAATCCAATGGATTACGGCAACTAGCAGAATCCCATATGTGGGTGGCTTCCAGTTTCAGCACTATTAGCAAAGCATTGGAAAACACTTTCCATGCAGTGCGTTTTTTTTTCTCTTTTTTTTTTGTATAAACACATGGAATATGTAAACAAAGGCTTATTAGTTAAAAATTGCAATAATGTCATATTAAGCATGCAATAATTGCACATTAAAATCATGAGTACAGGAATGTAAAAGTAAATATTCCCATAGACAGAAACAGGTCTAGTTTTCGCGTACTTTAACTATTTCAAAACACTTGAAAAGATTGTATGCTCCAATTAAAAATAAACAGTATACACTTTCATTTTACTGTAAAATACAGCATTGGAACAAGGGTTCAAGTCTAAAAGTAAAAAAAAAAAAACAAGATTTTAACCCAACAGCTTGAAACTATTGAATTCGATGCAAAATAAATGGTTTGATATTTTGCTGTTATTCTGTCTTGGTTTTGGGGGCAAATTTTGGGAATTTCATTCACTTTGTGTTTCATAATTGTTCTACTGTACTAAAACATGGTAGCTGAAAACTCTTGAAATAGCTTTCACTGAAGGTTGATAGTGTGCCACCCTGACCAACAGAGAGCGTGACAAACATGTCCTGCTGGAGTGTGTTTAAACTAAACTATATTATTTTGTAGTTGAGATGTTCTACAGCTTTTCGTTAGTCAAGACTTTAGAGGTTTGTGACAAAAACCAAACCAGTTCCAGTATTCGCAGGAGTCATTTACACTTTGATGAATTCCTCAACGCAGGAATGCTCCTGCTATAAAATAAACAAGTGTGTGGAAATGTTGTCCGACAAGCTGGTGCATCTTGTCAGGCTCTTACCGCGCGTTGACCTTCTCAATACGCCACGTAGGATGCGCGAGGAATGTTTACTAACCATTTAGCGAGCACAATAGGGCAGGTTCGAGACCCAATTAACACCGCTTTACATATTGCCATCATCAATACGCGAAGAAGACACGAACAGCTGGGATAAAGTTTGGCCCCAGTGATTCTCATAAAAGACGGGTCACCAAAACTTAGCACGAACCTTCCCGTTACAAACGCCGCGTGCAGCCCTAGAATCGGACAATGAAACCACGAGCGAGACGGTGGAGGACTCGGAATGTGACCCATGGACGCATCGCAGGCTATCACACATCCTCCCGGGGTTCTGACCACAGCACACGCAGACACGCGAGACCCGCGTGACCACCGGACACCAGCGGCTCGCCGCCCCCGGCTCATCTCCGGATGTTTAAACATGAGGATCTATGTTTGCCATCCGATGTCCACAACAAATTAAGAGATATGGATGGGGCGAGGTGACCCGATCTTTGTGCCGTTCTGCAACGAACGTTCAATTGTCTGCCGTTGCACAAAAGCCAATCGGCAAAATGCCAACCTTTTGTTATCCCAATAGTATTTTGGAGGCGCATAATCATTCATCTCAAAACTCGTGAATATATGGTTTTAAATAGCCCCCCCCCCCCCCAAAAAAAAAAAAATGACATTGTACTATCTATCCCTGTATTCTTATGTTATTGGGATCTCAGACACAAACGCAATGGAACACTCTTAAAATAAAGGTTCCTCATAAAATCTCTTTTTGAGATCCACTTTGGTTGCACAGGGTTTTGAAAGTTGAGCGCACGGGTCTTTAGAGATTAAACATAAAAAGACATTGGAATTTCATGAATGGGTTCTTCTGGGTTTATTAGAGCACCAGAACAGGGTGGTTTTCAAAAGGACTAGTGACTTACAAAAGTTTCTCAGTTGAATTAAAAAAGTGTGGCATTAGACTGTAAAACCCTTTTTGTTCTAACTGGACACCTTTAGTTTCAAGAGTTGTCTGTCTGAAGGGTGTAACTCATGTGAGCCCAATACAAAACCAGAAAAACCAAAACCATATGGATTTTGATTTACTCAAACTGGGTGGGGGTCCTTTTATCATGAACTGTACTCTTACCAAGCTACTAGGTTACATTTGTTAAATTCATGTCTTCGTATTAAAGACTTTATCCACTGATATAATAAGCCAAAAAATCTATTTGACCTGGCTGAAAGGTGAAAAACATATGCTAGAGAGAGACGAGCAACTAAGACATCCAAAAAATGAACATCACGCCACACTGTAAAAGAATAAATAACTCTGTTTACTACAAAGGGATAAGGAGCGGTATGCTGCAGACATCACGAATCCTGTATGAACTGGAAGTCCTTTACAATAATGAAAATTAAAAAACAATGCGCCCCGGTTCCTTCACTGTTCTTCACGCGGACTCAAGTGTTCAATCACAAAAACCAGCTGTAGTAGAGCACAAGTAGACTATTTGAGAAGAAAAAGGGATCAGCAGTCTATTAGGAGACGAGCACAAAAGGACAGCATATCTGGACACGCTGGACACGCTGAAAGACGAATCAATCATTCAAGGAACGGAACATCATTCCATGTTTCCATCGGTTTTCACCGTCAATCATTCAAAGTCCGCGTTTTTCGCTTGAAGGAGGGACGCGCGTCTCAGGTTGCCGTTGCGCGGTGTCCCTCTCTCTCTCTCTCTCTCTCTCTCTCTCTCTCTTTCTCTCTCTATCTTCTCTCTCTCTCTCTGTAGCCGAGCAGAAGAATGCACAGCGCGTGTGTGGATGCTGAAGGATGGGAGACCTCTAGAGTATGAAGCGCTCGCACTCTCTGGATGGAGAGGAGCACAGACATGTGCTCTGAAGCGGATACAAAAAGCATAGTGTAAGAGCAGCATAATCAATCTAGCGTTACTGCATTTCAAGTCCCCGTCTATTATTTTGCAATATGTCCGTGTGAGTAATTTTGCCGTTTTATGCCACATCGAATACTTATGTAGAAATGGATCTTGAGAAATGTTTCATTTTGAAAAGATCCTGTCATAAAGCGTCTAATAATAATATGAGAGGACGCCGACTCAGGACAATTACTGGTTATAAAAGGCTCTGCATATTAATACAATTAGAATAAAGCTTATATTTCCCATCACATTCTTTATGAGAGTTAGCTTAGTGATGATCATAACAGTTTGTGCAAATGGATCTTGCAAAATGCATGGAGATATTTTATTTAGCATAAAATATCCTGTGTTATGAAAATGTGCTTAATAAACAATGATGTGATAAATAAATAAATAAATAAATAACAACTCTTTATTATAATGATGATGATGAAAATCAGTTCACTGTATCACTATTTCACATCTTGTACAGTATTGTACAGTTTTTTTTGGTGGTTTTACAAATTATATCAGATATTATATCAAAACATTAAATACAATAAGTAAATAATATGTTCTGAAAGTCTACAAAAACAAACACAAGTTAAAGTAATATTTTTTTACAGGTTATGCAGAACGTATTATATACAATTTAATGTAACACACACACACACCACACACCACACACACACACACACACACACACACACACAGTATAATTTGGCAAAATATACATTGTCAGGTTTTTTGGTTCGGGGTCAAAAAATTATTGTTGAAATGACATTTTTTTCTAATACTATAAAAAGGCCAAAGGTTGTTAAGTATGAACTAAATTATTAATGATTATTTGAAAACACCGAATGATTGCAGTGGATTCTATATGATCCTCATTAAAATATGTAACATCCATCATAGGGAAAATCTCCAGGAGGAGGCTGAAAATAGAAAAGCAATTCAATAAGTCCTTAAGTAATCAATGTACTCATTTATCACAGGAATTTATGCAAAGCAAATTATAGTTCACTTTTTCCACTATGGATGGGGATCTACCAACGCTTTTCATGGCTTACCTTTTCATCTGTGCACTTAAAGTACAATAGAAAAGTATTTAACAACAAAAACGTTCCTAACATTTTATCTTATTGTGACACCTATTATAGCAAAAGCATTTATTAAAAGCATTCATAGAAGTGTGATGCAAAACTCTCCACGGATGTAATTTTTGTAATAATATGTATTATTTCATACTATTTTGTAATAAATCAGTACAAGTTCATGAAGCACATATTTAGAAAAACTGACTCTTTAATAGAATCCAGCTTTGATCAGATGTATTCAAACTAGGCTTCCACACACTACCACGTTCCCTTTAGGCAGTTTGGGACTGGTGATTTAATTTATTATGTTTCTATGAGGATTGAGCTGGGTTTCTTGAGGAAGAACACGGCTGAGAAAGGGCGCGAATGAGAGGGAGGGAGGCAGTGGTGTGCCTGACTCAAGTCACGAGAGAAACACTGGCCAAAGAAGAAGCAACTTACCAGCACTGCAAGAGGCCTGAACTTCTCTCTCAACTACACATATATACCCCACAACACTATGATTACCACACATGGTTGTTTTCTTTGTTGGTTGCCTGCTCTCCACTTTTATGGGTTATCATTGGAAGTTCAATGTCGTTCAAGTATTTCAAAGCTGAAACAACATGGTAATCAGAAGCATTTAACTAGGAGTTCAATTGTGGTGTGTATATATATATATATATATATATATATATATATATATATATACACATACACATACACACCACACACACACACACACACACATATATATATATATATATATATATATATATATATATATATATATATATATATATATATATACAATGAACTTCTAGTTAAATCCTTCTGATTACCATGTTTTCAGCTTTCAGATTTAGAAACTGGATTGTTTTGTATTTTTTCTACTTCAGTCCTATTCTGTCCTAATTGAGAATCTCAGTGTTTCTGTGCCAGATAAACACTACTAAAATGAGTACCTTTAATTTGGAATACTTGCCATTTTTAACGTGTAATTAGCTACTGACTTGAATCTGTGACTGTCAAATATGTATTTATTTATTATTATTATTTTATTTTATTTTTTTTCCAGAGCAAAGTGATTGCAAATGAACTGCATTATTACTAGACGCATAAGATGGAGCACAGCATCACTAATGAAGACCTAATGTCCAGCTGCATTCAAAACTACTCTAAAACACATATGAACAACTCAAGGGCTAACACAAACCAACACATCTTGGGTTATCCTGCCTCAAGGAAAAGCAGCGACACAGAAAATGAAAATGTTGCAAGACTTAAAATGGAGGAGCTCTATGAGGCTGTTGGGTGGTTTGGCCTTTGCACTTGATGCAGCATCTGAATGCAGATGGTCTCACAGATGGTTGATATTTATATCGCAGGTCCCAAAAACCCATCCGGGTGGAAAGAGCTTTTTTAAAACCGATTGGTTTGGAATACAATGTGCCACAGTGAACATTGACTCCGGCCTTCTGTCTATCTAAAAAAAACATGCAAGATGACTTGTGAGTGTACATTTCTGTGTTGAGGCTGAGGAGAAGACTCTTTCCATGCATGAAAATATAATCTTTCCTAAGTGCAACGGGAATGATTTTTTAAAAAGTCCCAGGCATCTGTTTTAGTTTAGATGCCTTTTCCTTACATGCAACGAGCGGCTTCACAATGCTAATTGCGAGTTGTGTGCGTACTGTCAGCATCCAGTCGTGCCGCTGCCAAGACCTCCTGTCTCCTCCAGCACACACACACCTCTCTCCGTGACATCTTTCAGAGAAGTGTGAGCATTATTCTGACAAGAAAACGAAAAGAGACACATTTGCACTGAGGGAAGGAGAACGCATGTCTTTGGTGACCTCTGGGATGGAGACAAAGTTAAAAGGCTTCTGAAGAAACAATACAGACTCAAAAGCCTGCAGAAGTCTATTTTTAGGCACTACTGGGATCTTTCGGCTTCAGAATTTCACGGCTCATAGATCTTTTATAATTTAATGAACAGGTGGCCTTCTGAGATTTATGGACAGAGGCTCAAGGCCTCAGTGGCCACATGGCTTATTGATCCGCATCATTTTGTTTGTTTATGGATCAGCAAAGCGCATTCCCGTTCATTTTAATAGAGCAGGGTCTGGGTCACCGCGCATTTGCATTCAGCACCTTTTAATCTAATTTAAAATTAACTACATTTCAAATAATTTTATGTATCAGTATACTTCATTTAGGGGAGAGGACATTTTTTCTGACCCCAAATGTGTGTTTTGGAAATGCAACCCACCAAGCGGTAAATGTGCATGTTGCACAATTAGACTTTGCCGTGAGAATAATATGCATCATAACACATGGTTTAAATATTTTAAAATAAATACACGGTCACAGATTTATATCATAACAATATAATGCTGTATAATAAAACCTTAGACCTTTTCTAATGATTTATAGTTATAGGCCCCACCACGTCAACAAGTCAAAAATAAATAAATAAATAATAAAATAAATAAATAAATAAACAATAATAATAATTAATTTTTTCAGAGACCTTTTATATTGTTATTTTGTTTTGTTGTTACTTTAATTATTACATTTATACTTAAATGATCTTATTATTTTAGAATGAAATAGTATTATTGCTGTATATTTCTTTTTTGTTAATTATTTGATTTTTTATTTTATAAAAATAACATTATACATAATAACATTTTTATTATATAAAATAAATACATAAAATGTATTTTAATTTATTTTATATTTTTAATAATATAAAATCCATTTTTGTTTTATGAAACTTGATTTAATACACACACACACACACACACACACACACACACGCACGCACTCACACACACCTTTGTTTATAAATGCAAAAAATATAATTTAATATTAGTATATATAGTTGATAAATCTCAATTTACAAAAATAAGAATTTTAGATCTTGAAGGTAGTGATGAGCACAAGAGAAACAAATGTTTTATTTTTATGGGGGATCATCAACTTTAAATCTGACTTTGATGCAAAAAAGATGAGTAGAAACGTCAGATCTATTCTATTACAGACACACAGACATCAAAGGTCCACCTTGTGCTTTCATTTCCTTTTATTCAGGGCTGATTCCCATTACTACACGAAGAGAGAGAAAGAGTCCGGGAGGCTGAAACTCATGATGATAAGGAGAAAGGAAGGAAAGATGTCCCAGCACATGAAGCATGAGAAATAGACCACAGCTATCAAACAGAAAAGCCATGGAAAATAAAATGTTAGAAGGTTTAGACACACTGCCAGAGTTTGTTTTTATTTCTGATGTACAGCAAATAAAGATATCGTGAATAAGAAGCAGAAGAAAAGAAGCATATTATACTTATTTTAAAGAACTTAATAATATTCATGTATATCAAACCACTATATCATATTCAGTGTACTCACTATGCCTCTGTATTATTCATAAAGTGTTATCCACATCCTATTTGAAACAGAATTAGGTGAATATTCATGTAGTTCATGAGCATCTTCTCCTCCAGCTTCTTGTTTGCACTCTCTTTACATTCTGATGGTGAACAGCCTGCTTCGGCACGCTGAGACAACAGAGACACTAATAAGATGAGATCAACTGAGACTGTGGACAAATTGAGTTAGTTGAAGACCCTCCACCAGCCCTGACCAGATGCAAACCAATGCTCTTCCCGTCCTCTGTAGATGTCCTGTAGGAGTTCATCCACGAGTAGATTAATCACAGCCAATAACATTCAGGATTCCAACCCTAACACCCCAACCCTGATCAAATAAACCCAGCGAATGGGGGTAATTGGGAAAATGGAAGCTTTTATTCCTATATGAGGACTTTAGAGCAGCAGCGGCGGTAGGCTGCACAGCTACTTTATTGAACCAAATGAATGACTAAATTAATTAGCTGATTAGCCTCGGATTTAGATGCAAATTGAACACATTGATTCCTTAGCTGGTGTGTTGATAAGGAAAAGAGTTGAAGAGAATTCTGCCAAATCCTCTTTCAGTTATAAAGCTGACTTTTATGAATACGTTTCCTGATGGGAGCGACCCTGCTTATGTTAATTAAAATGTGTTAATCTCTGAATCACAGATGGCTGTTGACGTAGAGAATTTACGGTTTTGACCAACTCTTAAAAAAAGAAAGTTCCATCAAGTGGCTTTTGCAGAAGAGAAACTTTTATTTCTTTAAAATAACTGTTTTTCTTATAGTGTGAGGAACATTTTAAGAATCTGAAGAACCTTTCTCCACTAAAGGTTGGCATTGATGGAACCTTTAACTTCCATGAAACCTTTCCATTGCACAAAAGGTTCTTTATCACTCAAAAAAAAAAAAAAAAAGAAAAAAAGAAAAAAGAAAAAAAAGAAAGAAAAACGATACTGTTCAGTTTATTAATATATATATATAATCATTTTCATTTAACACCATTGTATCATGTTTGTCATTCAAACAATTGCATTGTGTTAAACTGGCTTGAAACAGTTGCGTTTTAATTCAACTCAATATTTTCATCTT
The DNA here is from genome assembly GCF_018340385.1 of Cyprinus carpio. Taxonomy (NCBI): domain Eukaryota; kingdom Metazoa; phylum Chordata; class Actinopteri; order Cypriniformes; family Cyprinidae; genus Cyprinus; species Cyprinus carpio. The sequence goes on along the minus strand of NW_024879156.1, from coordinate 486,559 downwards.
GAAAGAACATGTTTCAATTAAGTAGGCCAAAAATAACATTTGATTCTTGTTCGAGTTACTTAAGTAAATTAATTTAACACAATTGACAAAAACAACTGTATTTAATTCATGTGAGTTAAGAGTACAAAAATGATTTTAGTTGTGTAACTAGGTCCGATAGACTTCTATAGAACTCAACAGTGTTGAAATTTGACGTCTTGGGTCAGCACACCGCAACCCGTTGTCTGCCTTGTATGGGTGGAGACTACAATAAATAAAAATAAAAAGGAATAGGCTACAAAAAAGGATCTATGCCAGGGCGAGCAAATGGCGGCCCCCAGATCATTTTTATCTGGCCCTCCAACTGGTTTTTGATGTTTAAAAACCCTCTCAATCTGATATCAAAGTGCCCTCTGCGCAAAGGTTTAGCGCGTTCATCAGCGGTGAGTTTAACAACACTCAACTGCAGGTAAAACGGCATTCAGAGGTGAGTTTGACCAAAGCAACGCTCAACTGCAGGTAAAAGCATTAAAATGTGAGTTTAACAACGCTCCAAGGCGCGTGCAAGTAAGCAGTTTAAGCGTTTTATTACAACCCATTCTCACTCCTAAAGCGCCAAAAACTGACGCCTCTAGCGTCACTATGAAGACGCCAAAGGCGCCCCTCGGCGTCGCTATATCGACGCACTAGGACCTACATTGCTTTAAGTGGGAAACTTTTGGCGTCAGTACTCAGACGCGAAGGGCATGAGATGTTTATCGCTATGAAATCACGTTCAAGAAGTCTCATTCAGCGCACATCGCGATATTTGCCATCAGTTTACATGTGCCACAGGTTGGGTGAGTAGTCGTAAATACGCTGATTTAATGCCTGTTATAAAATGTATTCCGTCTTCTTTATTAATCAGAATAGCGCTGTATGTTTCCTCGCTGTATTATATCGGTCATCCGAGGCTGTCTTTGAGTTTCATTGCGTTTAACTAAATGAAGACAGCTGCTAACTAGAGTGATTAAACTCTATCTGTCACGTGACGTGCCATAGACCTTCGATCCGTTTTATATTCATATCAGGTTCAAAGATGTAAGTTGTATTTGTAGTAAAATCATGGTAACCACGACACGTACAATAGTAACAAATGAAATTTGAAGTTAAAACCCAGGAACGGGACATTTACCATGTTTTTACCACAGTAACTGTAGTTTTACTATGGTATAGTAATAGCACAATAATCACCAAACTAACTATGGTTGTACAACTGTAATGGTAGTGTTTTGATGTGCTTTTATATGACAGATATCACAGTAATCACATTTACTGCACCATGTTTTAATACCTTTTTATGTAAATAAAAAAAAGTAAATAAATAAAGGACACATATTTTTTCCCATCTTGCAGTTCATTCATATCAGTTTATATCTTAAATATTTATATTTAAAATTCTGTCCCCCCCCCCCCCCTTTTTTTATTCTTTTTATTTATTTTTTTTTTAGCTGAAAAGACATGAAGGAAGCAGTCAGCCCAGTCGTGTTTGTGGAGAGGTATTCCTTCAGAAATGGAGAAGATAGAAAGCTGCGGAGGCAGACATTTGCAGCAGTAAGTCTGTGTTAGTTTTTTACCTTTTTATCAAACTGCTGTTATAATTTGCACAGCATTTGTTGTTTCTTAAACTTTTGCACTGTCCAAATACCCACACTTGCCATCTTTGCACTTGACCACTTGATTACTTATCTGACATATTTGCTGTATTTGGCCCAAGTGTTCGAGTGAGCATGAAGACCACAAGTGTGTGTCGAACTTTTCATGACCTGATGGCAGTGTTTCCCAATCCTGGTCCTGGAGAACCCCAACACTGCATGGTTTTGGTGTCTCTCTTGTCTGACACACACTTTTGAGGTCTTGGAGTCTTCACTGATGAGCTGATGAGTTGAATCAGGTGTGTTTGAATAGGGAGACATCTCAAATGTGCAGTGTTGGGGTTCTCCAGGACCAGGATTGGGAACCACTGCCTTATGGGACACATTTAAGTGTTTACAGAGATTTTTTTTATTTATTTTTTTAGTTTCAACTTTGCATTTTAAAATAAACTTCTAAATGTCTTTTCAATAGTTCCTATTTAAGATGACAATTTAATTTGTGGTGCTTCTAATTAAGTGATAAAAAAGCAATTGCAAATGATGTACAAAATAAATATACTTTTCTGTGCACCAAGAAACCGTGCAACACTTTGTTTTACTACCAAATTATTTTCAATATCTAATTATTATTATTATTATTAATATTTCACATACATTGGAAAGGTTTCCGTGACCAGATCAATTACACTACTGATAACAGTCCTTTAAGCATGTAATCATTTTTAAAATAATTCGTATGAATATAGCTTGCTATTACTGACTTGCTTTTAATAATAGATGCATTTAACATTTAATTATACAGCATCTTTACAGAGGCTGCTTTTATGGTCTAAAAGAAAAAGTTGCATGTAATGTAATAATATTTCCTTCCTTTCTGTCTTACAGGATTGTTTGCAGATAACGCTGTACTCCATCATGCACAAGGACTCACCTCTTTAACTCTTTATCCCCCACACACACAGAAATGGTCCCTGGATCAGTGTTTAGACTTTGCAGTGGTTTGATTTTTGCAGAAAATGCAACTTTGTTTTAATTATAAGCTTATAATGAATACATTTTGACCTTCCAGCAGCCCATATACTGTATACAGAACCAGTGATGAAAACAATAGTTGAAAATAGTATTTTCGTATTGATAAAGCATTGTGTTCTCTTTTTCAAGCTTCATACAGTTTTCTTTACTTCTGGTGCTTTTATCATAAAAAAGCATCAGTTCTCATCAGGAGTTTTAGTAAAGGACATATTCATGCACAGCCATCCCCTAGTTCCAGTCATGAAGCGAATGATGTTATTGTCAGATTTATATTTCTGCATTTTTATGTAGCAGGTGTTTGTTTTCCTGAACACTTTATTTTTCTTCCATTGTTCGGACAATCAATGTTTATTTGATGCTGTGCTGATAGAGTTTTATAGATAATATTGCACACTTGACATGCAATGTCTTCATGGTGTTATTTTCTGAGTTTGAAACAGTGTGTTGAATCACTTTTTTGGTCAATTTAACTTTTAAGAAAATTTATTTTTCCAGTGTTCTCTGAAAGACTGTATCTGTATATACTGTATTTACTGTTTTGTTTTTTAATAAAAGTATCTGCATAATGAAAATAGTTAACGTTTACAACATAACTGCCTTTTTATTCTTCATAGTGGCAAAAACGAGCTTGGTGACAGAGGATGCAGTGCAGTAATTTGGGCATTTTGTCTTTGAATTAGTTTTTTCTTTCTGTTTTTATTGCTAGAGTTCAAATGTTAGAGCATGGCAAATCACAGAAACACAAAAGTGAATAATTTTATAACTTTAAAACACAACGTAACATACAATGTAAATGTTAGAAGCTCATCATTTGATTAGTTAATGCACTTGTCTTTGGACAAAAAAAAAAAAAAAGATATTTAACGAGAGGAATCGGTTAGATGGGATCCAACTGCGACTGCTGGGCATGTGCACATCAATATTGGCCAATTTTTGTCAAGCTGAACAACAATAATTAGAGCATTTGCATTATTGTTGGAGGAAGGTGTAGACGTTAATAAAACACAATCTAATAGGTAGCAAATTTGATTGATTGTTAACCAATCTATCCCTTCAGCCGAAAAACGGAAGACATTTGTTATAAATGACCATAAATGGTTAAGGAAGTGTGACGCCGCTGTTCAGCTTTGATATCATTGGCTGTGAATTTCTCTTGTCACCGCACGACTGTCTGTGGTTGGACTATCTTTTAACCCATATTAAACAGCGCATCATGTTACAAAAGTATGTTTTGCTGCTATTATCACATTAGTAATAGATCAAGTCAACAATTAAGGGTTGCTATGTTGAGAAAAATTACCTCTTTAGCGAGATCCTAACCCTAACCCTAAGCATAACTTCAATGAACTACAAAGAAAAGCGCCAAGTTTTTTTCCCTTTCCATAGATAGAACGACAGAGGCTTGTGGGTAATGTAGTTTAAAACTTATTATTAACGAAATGAAATAAATAATATATTTCATGGAAAACTGGATATCTAAATATTTTCATTGTGTAAACCTCTATGATATAATTGAAAGACAGAGTGAAATTTGGTATTTTACAGTGAGCAATATTTAAAACGCCTTTATGACACCTTTCCATTTATTTCTGCAAACTGTGCCCAACATTATTTTATCAGCATAGCATAAGTAGTAATCCTGCCTATTTTCTCTTTGATTCGTTAATTGGACTCTGATTTACAGCCATTTGAAATGTACAGTTTTTGGCTCTTCCGGGGGGTGCTACTGGGCCCCTGGGGGTAGAAGGACAGTAAAACCTACATATATGTATTCTCTTCATCATGGACAACAAACTGAGCTGAGTCACATTTATATCTGACAGTTTTCATAGTCCACCCTTTTCTATTCTTACATCATGGCTAGTATAGCTTTTGACAGGACATTGTGAGGCCATCTGATGAAACATGGAAAAATTAGAAAGAAATTATTTAATAATAAAAATAATAGATTATTTTTTTTTATTTTTGAAGTAAACAGCAATAAATATAATGGATGAACCTGCAACAACTTGCCGTTATCTATTCCCCGCTGTTAAGCAGTAATCAAGGACAATTTATACACATTGTGATACTTCACTATTACACAAGGACAAATTCATGCAGTACTAAGAATACTATATATATATATATATATATATATATATATATATATATATATATATATATATATATATATAAACTAATTAGCAAAAATCAGTGTAAAAAATGTCGTCCTCACCCCCTTATCTTGCTCCTCAGGTGCTGGACATCAGTAATGTGAATGCTCTTGGTTTTAATGCAGTACAAGGTCCACGTTGATTATTCCTGCTACATTCTCAGTTATCCCTCAAGTGTTTGTAACAATAAAGCAAATGGCACCATCTTTTAATGCAAAATAATTCATCTTGTAACTCCCTTTATTTCACCAAAAAATGGCATATTTGTTACTAAATATATACAATAATAACTTTCTGGTGTATTGTTGTTCCAGATGTCATTAATCTGATCAAAAATGTTTATGTCTTAAGTAAAAAATAATTCCGGTAATTAATAACGTAGTTTTTCCAAGTATAAAATAAACACATATGAGACCACCTAGTAAAATTATGTATTTACCAAGAATTTTCAATACACAATATTCATCATATTAATTTTATTGAAGCATAGACTATAAAGTTGATAAAGTAGCATCAAGACAAATGCGATTCAAGGAAAATAATAATGGATCATCAAAAATTCATTAATATCATAAATTAATCAGTTCACACAGATGAGTAATGAAATGTCCTTAAAAGTCAAACAATCCCATCCAGGCAACTGTGATACAGATCATGTGATACATATAAGACATGTGATACTGTTTCAGAAAATAATGATTCCTTATCATCACATCTAAACTGGTTTCATTTCCCCATCATGATCTTCTTCTCTCGTGTCTGTAAACAGTTTGTGGTTGATATCCAGCACTGATGTGGTGTAGCTTTTTCTCAGCCAGAGGATCTCTCAGTCCTAACATCCCATTTTCAGACAGTTCCCAGACCTGGTCAAAGTAAAACAAAAAACACAAACAATTCAGATGAAGTTGTTTAATGGACAGTCAGACAGTTTAATGTTCTGTGTGATTTTAGCAGTGTGAACAACTATGACCCTTGAAGTACTGGACACATACCATTCTTCAAGCTGTTTTAAGACCTTTTGAGAAGCTTTTTCTTTGAAGACAATTTACCACATCCTCTTCTTTCATTCCTTTCAAGACCATCACTTGGTCAAAACCCCTCATTTGGCTGATGAGATCATCTGTACAAAGTAAAATTGTTAAAATACTGCAATAAACAATTTCATTATTCAAGAATTAAGAAAAAGTTACAGAGGCAAAGGACTTGCTCTTGAGACACCCCTTAGCATGTGACTGAAGTTTTTGCCTCTAGAATTCATCTTTTGTTGCAGTAAATGTGTCTTTTTCCTCTGGAATCTTTCTCCAAAGTTCATGACTTCTCTCACAAATGTGTTTTAGTCTGTGCAGTGTAAGGCCTGGCTTCAAACCAATCAACTATCAATCCACAATTTATAACACAACATTTACAAAACAATGAAATAATGTAAACCACTTTTATAAAACTTGTATGCTTTTATTTAAGAAAAACAGGTGGTGTTTTTTAAAAACTTAAGATTAAAAATGTTCCAGTCACACTTTGCTAACATGCTATAATTGTAATAGTTGTATCAAAAAAAAAAAAAAAAAAAAAAAAAAACCTATTAGAAAGAATAATCAAGGCTGACATGAACAGTCATGTGAGAGATCATCATAAGGTGCTGTAACACATAACACAGCATTGCTTCAATACACACATACCAGTGGACAGCTTTCTGTCTTCGTTTGGGCACAAGATGGCCGTCTTCATTCCTCATCCTGAACAAATAATTTCCTTGATCTTCTCTTCTGTAAAACAAGATAATCTCTACTTACTCTGTGTGCAATTAATATTGCTCATTAAACATATCATTAAATTCATTTAAAATAAGATTCAGACTAGAGCATTTGATGAGTAAATGTTGATTCAAAAATATTCGAAACAAATGTACCTGGAAAGGGCTGATCATGGCAAGATTCGCTGAGAGCAAGGTTTGTGAGGGTTGGCTCTTAAAAGATCTGTTGAGCTCGATGTTGTAGACCTGAAAAAGAAGAACAGCATTATCTGCAAGCAATCCTGTAAGACAGAAAGGAAGGAAATATTATTACATTACATGCAACTTATATACATTACAGTGTGGGGGGGATTTAGACCATGAAAGCAGCCTCTGCAAAGATGCTGTATAATTAAATGTTAAATGCATCCATTATTAAAAGCAAGTTCATATGAATTCTTTTAAAAATGATTACATGCTTTCAGGACTGTTATCAGTAGTGTAATTGATCTGGTTCTGACAAATTAATCAAAGATTTGATATATCACGTGACACATCAAACTAGCATTTCCACTTGTGGAAACATAAATGACGAGGTGCAGAGAGATATCATGTATAGTTGGAACATAAACTGATGGGGCTTATTTGAAGTACCGGTAATTTATTAAGAAGCCAATGGACAATAAAAACTTTCTGACTGTTTGGGGCATTTGACTGCTTTCCAAGAAGAGCGCAACTGATTTAGCAATATTGTGATAGTGTCAGATGAGATTGTCCTGGGGCTTGTACAATATCATACAAGTGTTAAACTGAATTACTGAATTATTAAGACTTTGATGTGTGACTATGTTTAGAGTTCTTACTAATGGGGCATTTTTAATACTTTTACCCTGTCCTAATACCCACACTTGAGGTCTTGGCTACTTGAGAGCATGTGTACGTGACAGTGTGTGCACAAGTCTTAATAATGCCAAAGCGCAGTGCACTTAACCCACACTATCTCCAATACTGCTCCGAAACGCTATACCAGGCTTAGTGTATCCCATCATGCTTTGGAATAAATTGTGAGACTTTTTGCAGAGATCTCACGAGGGGTCACGGAAACCTTTCCAATGTATGTGAAATATTAATAATAATAATAATAATTAGATATTGAAAATAATTTGGTAGTAAAACAAAGTGTTGCACGGTTTCTTGGTGCACAGAAAAGTATATTTATTTTGTACATCATTTGCAATTGCTTTTTTATCACTTAATTAGAAGCACCACAAATTAAATTGTCATCTTTAATAGGAACTATTGAAAAGACATTTAGAAGTTTATTTTAAAATGCAAAGTTGAAACTATAAAAAAATAAATAAAAAAAATCTCTGTAAACACTTAAATGTGTCCCATAAGGCAGTGTTTCCCAATCCTGGTCCTGGAGAACCCCAACACTGCACATTTGAGATGTCTCCCTATTCAAACACACCTGATTCAACTCATCAGCTCATCAGTGAAGACTCCAAGACCTCAAGAGTGTGTGTCAGACAAGAGAGACACCAGAACCATGCAGTGTTGGGGTTCTCCAGGACCAGGATTGGGAAACACTGCCATCAGGTCATGAAAAGTTCGACACACACTTGTGGTCTTCATGCTCACTCGAACACTTGGGCCAAATACAGGAAATATGTCAGATAAGTAATCAAGTGGTCAAGTGCAAAGATGGCAAGTGTGGGTATTTGGACAGTGCAAAAGTTTAAGAAACAACAAATGCTGTGCAAATTATAACAGCAGTTTGATAAAAAAAAAGGTAAAACTAACACAGACTTACTGCTGCAAATGTCTGCCTCCGCAGCTTTCTATCTTCTCCATTTCTGAAGGAATACCTCTCCACAAACACCGACTGGGCTGACTGCTTCCTTCATGTCTTTTCAGCTAAAAAAAATAAATAAAAAAATAAAAAAGGGGGGGGGGGGGGGGCAGAATTTTAAATATAAATATTTAAGATATAAACTGATATGAATGAACTGCAAGATGGGAAAAAATATGTGTCCTTTATTTATTTACTTTTTTTTATTTACATAAAAAGGTATTAAAACATGGTGCAGTAAATGTGATTACTGTGATATCTGTCATATAAAAGCACATCAAAACACTACCATTACAGTTGTACAACCATAGTTAGTTTGGTGATTATTGTGCTATTACTATACCATAGTAAAACTACAGTTACTGTGGTAAAAACATGGTAAATGTCCCGTTCCTGGGTTTTAACTTCAAATTTCATTTGTTACTATTGTACGTGTCGTGGTTACCATGATTTTACTACAAATACAACTTACATCTTTGAACCTGATATGAATATAAAACGGATCGAAGGTCTATGGCACGTCACGTGACAGATAGAGTTTAATCACTCTAGTTAGCAGCTGTCTTCATTTAGTTAAACGCAATGAAACTCAAAGACAGCCTCGGATGACCGATATAATACAGCGAGGAAACATACAGCGCTATTCTGATTAATAAAGAAGACGGAATACATTTTATAACAGGCATTAAATCAGCGTATTTACGACTACTCACCCAACCTGTGGCACATGTAAACTGATGGCAAATATCGCGATGTGCGCTGAATGAGACTTCTTGAACGTGATTTCATAGCGATAAACATCTCATGCCCTTCGCGTCTGAGTACTGACGGCAAAAGTTTCCCACTTAAAGCAATGTAGGTCCTAGTGCGTCGATATAGCGACGCCGAGGGGCGCCTTTGGCGTCTTCATAGTGACGCTAGAGGCGTCAGTTTTTGGCGCTTTAGGAGTGAGAATGGGTTGTAATAAAACGCTTAAACTGCTTACTTGCACGCGCCTTGGAGCGTTGTTAAACTCACATTTTAATGCTTTTACCTGCAGTTGAGCGTTGCTTTGGTCAAACTCACCTCTGAATGCCGTTTTACCTGCAGTTGAGTGTTGTTAAACTCACCGCTGATGAACGCGCTAAACCTTTGCGCAGAGGGCACTTTGATATCAGATTGAGAGGGTTTTTAAACATCAAAAACCAGTTGGAGGGCCAGATAAAAATGATCTGGGGGCCGCCATTTGCTCGCCCTGGCATAGATCCTTTTTTGTAGCCTATTCCTTTTTATTTTTATTTATTGTAGTCTCCACCCATACAAGGCAGACAACGGGTTGCGGTGTGCTGACCCAAGACGTCAAATTTCAACACTGGGGTGTAAATACCAAAGGTTGCTGGGTCTCTTCCAGGCATAGACGATTCTCTAGGTTCGCTATTTAACACTTCTCACACTGTGCGTAGATTATGCATGGGAGTTCCACCATCTCCCCACAGCTTCCAGCACTCACACATTAAAAAAAAATACAAAAATCAATAAATCCACCCTCCCTCACAGACTCTCCTGGAGACTGCATACAGATTATATCCACAGATAAGGCTACATATAGAACGATTGTGTGACACTTGAATGAGATTCAGCTGACAGGTAATGTGCAATGATGTAATTGGATGTTTCAAAGGCTCTGTGCTGGAAAACAGCATTGGCAGAATTATTTGATGTCGGTTGAATGATAATCACCACATTAGTGCCATCCTAATGTGTGTTCATATTCTTTCTGTGATATATATATCGAGACGGCACTCTGTAAACTACAGAACGTTGTGACGGAGGTCAGAGGGGACAATATTGTTAATCCTATTTTGGATTATAACCATTTTGATTCACAATCTCAAGGCTCGGACACAAATCTGCCTCTTTTTTCGGGCTAACCTTTGGATTCTGGAACCAGTTTCATTTATTATCAAAGTAAATATAGAAACCTCTATAGATTTTCTTCCACAGCAAGGAATTTAGGAGGTTTAGCAGCAGTAGTCTTGGTGTTTGGCAGAATGGAGAGGTAAATCAAATCCCTCCGGTCCAAGGCCTCACTCTCACATCCCATTCTTCTTTTCCTCCATCTTTTACCTTTCATTTCTCTTAATGCTGCCAGTATTTTTTGCTCGTTTTCTCTCCTGCATTTCACCGGAACGCCTGCTGAACTTTTCTTGATTGAATGTATATTTTTTTCCTGTCTAGATAGATCTTAATGCATTTCACCACTCCTTTTTATAAAACTGAAGTCTGACAGTTGTGGCACTTTGCCTCTAAACTCTTAAAAATAATATTCCAAAAAGGTTTTTTTTTTTTTGTTTTTTTTTTTTTTTTTTTTTTGCAGCAAGGTCATAGAAGAATCATTTTTGGTTCCCCCAAAGAACCTTTCAGTGAACAGTTCTTAAAAGAAACCATTTTTTCTTAGTGTAAATAATATTTTAATAATTAAATTTCCCCACTTTTAAATTGCACCCAGAGAAAGAAAACTTTTGTGTAATGGAAAGATTCTATGGATGCTAAAGGTTTCTTCTGAACCACCAATGCCAACACATAATTAGTTTTTTATTTTTATTTTCATTTTTTAGTGCATGAGTTGAACATGTCAACTTTGCATGGCATGTTTTTTCCAATCAAACACATAAGGGATATGGCAATAGCAGCTTGGTCCCTAAGTAGGAGAGGGGACTGTGGAGGGAGGATAGCGCTTCAGGCTGCATTAAGGGCCAATTAAGGCAAGAGCCTTTAAAGACATGCGATGGAGAAAGAAAGAAGAGCTTGCAGGCTGAAATCCAGCACTCATTTAAGTGGAGCTCTCCTGCTGGGATCTGAAAGCGCTCTTTGAGAAACTGTTGTAAGAGCTAAGTCTTTGTTCTACTTTAATGCTTCTCATGATTTTCCAAAGAAAATTAAAAATAACAGCCTGTTAGAACAAAGCCCTTAAATCTGAATTGCAGAGTTGTTTTTGTAGGTCTAATTCTTTACCTGCATCACCAAGAGCAGAAGGATGTTTCAGAGATAATTCCAAAAATTACAAGTAACACATTGAATTAAACTGACATTTTTGAAACAGAAATGCTGCAACTATTTCCTCTCATATACTCCAACTTCAATAAATAAATAAATAAATAAATACATAAATAAAAATATTTAATTACAGTGGTCACCATGGTAACATATATCATGATTTAATTATTGTATCTATTTTTGCTGATTTTTGAAAAAAAATTATATATTTTACTAATCACAGAGTTAAGCCTACACTGAGCAAAAAAAGTGTAAAAAAGTGTAAACAATGTTATTAAAAAAAATACATATTTGGAGGACTTTTATTCAATTTAGTACTATTTCACTACTTATACTTTACATTTTCATGTTAAATTTAATGTTTCACTTGGTTCTGTGAAATTTACTAGCAACAATTGTTTCTTACATCAGTGTGGGGTGGGTGTGGTTGTGTGTGTGGTGTGTGTGTGTGTGTTGTGTGTGGGTGTGTGTGTGTGTGTGTGTGCGTGTGCGGTGGTGTGTGTTGTGCGTTCTGGATAATCCAGTGAATTATATACTTAACAAATAAAATATACTTTATCTCATTTGTATGTTGTCACCAGTTTTTGGGCTCTCAACAACATACTGTATTCTCTCCTGTTGTTGTGAAAGAGTACTAATATGCCATTTATAGCTCAAAAATATTACTTTATTTTGTACATATATGTATTGTACACATCAAAACTGTGTTTTTCCTGTCCAAACTTCTTCTGATATTGAATTTAGATGCTCACCCCAGGATGGCATCCTAGTAAAGCCACTCCCCCCCCCCCTCAGTACGATGCCTCAGTTGATCCCGCTGAGCCAAAAGCTCCATCAGCCACTCTCAGACACTCACGCTTGGGTTTCATAAAATACAAATGACATCTCCACATGCCAGCAGACACAGTGTTACGAGAGCAGACCACTCTCATTAAACGCTCGCCGTCTCTTTGCTCATTATTCACATCAGGGAAAGCTGTACTCAGACACTCTGCATGGTGTGTTTGTCATGTATACTCTAAAACTTTATATATTGGGATAAGCTTGGAGAAACTACTTCTTACAAGTGAGAAATTGCTACTTTGGAGATTTCATTTTAATAACAGGCTCAATGAACTGTGAATGAGTTATTACATTATACAATGAAATATTTGTTTTTTTTGCTGAATACATACAGCACTACCAGTCAAAAGTCTGAAATCATAAAGATTGTTTAAAAAATGTTTTCCAAAGTAGTCTCTTGACCTTACCAAGGCTGCATTTAAAAAAAAAATAATAATAATAAAATAAGGTAAAAAAAAAAATAATACTAATAAAAATAGTAATTTATGAAATATTATTACAATTTGAAAGAAATTTACTCTTTGAATATATTTTATAATGTAATTTATTCCTGTGATCAAAGAAGAATTTTCTGCACAATTGCTCCAGTCTTCAGTGTCACATGATCTTTCAGAAATCATTCTAATATGATGATTTGATGCACAAGATTTCAAAGAAATGCTGTTCTTATGAACTTTCTATTTATCAAAGAATCCTGAAAAAAGTATGACAGTTTCCGCAAAAAAATGAGGCAGCACAGTATGTTTTCAATGATAATAAGTTTGTTTATTTAGTTGCAGCAAATCAGCATTCATATTAGAATTGATTTCTGAGGGATCATGTGACACTGAAAACTGGAGTAATGATGCTGAAAATACAGCTTTGCCATCACAGAAACATCACAAAAAAAAAAAAAAAAAAAAAAAAAAAAAAAAAAAAAAAAAAAAAAAAAAAAAAAAACATTCACTTTTTGGAAACCATTTACTTTTGATTGTAATAATATTTCACAATATCTCTGTTTTTGATCAAACACATAACTCCTTGGTAAGCATAAAAGTCTTCTTTCAGTAATGTTTGAAAATCACAATGATTCTAAAGTTCTGACCAGCCCCAAAACTGAGAGCACTTAGCTCAGACATCAACAGTGTATTATTGAAGTTATACAAAAATCCTAAAGTGATCTGCTTACAAGCAAAGATCATGTTCTTTTCATACACAGCCGTCACTCGTTGCAGATTTTCTATATCAATGCAGCCTCCTGTTCACCTGGCACACACACACACACACACACACACACACCCACACACACACACACACACACACACACGCACACCACACACACAACGCACACACACACACACACCACACACACAAACGCTGATTTGTGAGCCTGCTAGGTGAGTCCTGGCCCTGTGCCAGCAATGCAATCTCCCTCCAGCCTGGCTGAAGACTTCCTTTGCTACAGAGTGAGTGATCGCGCCGGCTGCAGGCGCTCTCTACAGGAGAACAGGCAGGGGTCAAGACTGCCGTACCCTCCACTGTAGCAATGAGAAGTCAGCGGTCTCTGTTTCAGATTGTGTTCAAACAATACAGGCTCCACGTTTCATAAAGGAAAAGGTTTGTTACTGTTTGTGTCACCTGGTGCAGAGTAAGGGCAGCATAAGCGACCGTTTCCAATTCATTCTCTGTGGGAGCTGAGCTCGAGGCTTATAGAGAGATTGGGGATTGACAGTGGAGTGGAACAAACTGTGAGAGCATCAAGAAGTTTGTGAGATGCTAAAACTTTAGGTAAATGAGAGGTGAAAAATGCCAGCAGTTGCAAGCCAAGGTTATGACGTCTGCCAAAAGTGCAGTTACAAATTGCTAAATATTTTGTATTTACTTCATATTTCTCTTAAATTTGAAGGTTTTGTGAACCCACCTGATTGATCCCAAGCAGAGCTAGCTTCGAATTAAGAAAAAGAGAACAGGATTTTCACGCAACAGGCTGACACGCCACATGCTGTAGCCTTGACAACACAGCTGACTTCATAGATGCCATGGTTTGCTGGGTGACCTCCAGCCCTTCATCAAAACAACACGATGAAAATGGCATATGGGAAGTATATGTGTGCACACCAGACAACTAAAAATAACTGACTTAGTGAAGAAAAATGATACCAGAGCTCATAGTTTAGCTGGTGCTTTAATTGTTGCTGTCCCACTGAAGTCCAGAAGCAGATATTGGATATTTCAATAAATTAGGCTGTATTAGTAAAAAACAAACAGTAAGAGAGAAAGGAAATAGAAGGAAAAGTAAACAAAAGGAAAAATTAAACTCGAGAAAGGAAGGAAGTGTAAAGGAAAAGTAATACAGGGAAATAGAAATGGAAAAGGAAGGAAAAAAAGTGAGAGTGTTACAGGGAAATAGAAATGGAAAGTGGAAGAAAAGGCAAAGAAGAAGTGAAGGAAGGAATAGCAAGAAACAAAAAGTAAATAAAGGAAAGAAAAAAAAAGAAATGAACTGAGAGTAGTGGCGATGAAGTGTGTTAGATGTTAGCTGCTGGATAACAGTTCTAGAGAGAAATGAGAGGGACGAATAGAGATTAAAACGAGGGGAAGAGAGGATATTTCCCCTCTTTTAGAAACGAACTGATACACACTCACGCTCATTCTCATACTCATCTCCTCCAGCCCAGAGAAGAAACATCACACCAATTTCAATACCACTGCAACGTCAACGACAACTAAATATCATCGACTGGATGAATGGATTTTTTTGCTTGGGTCTTTCAAGCAGCAGAGCAGTGGCATTCATTTGCTTTGCAAACCTCAGCCCAGCTCAAGCACATAAAGCAAAAGTCTTAAAATAGCTCCAGACACAAGGCAGCTAGTTTTCTCTTTCTTTCTTTCTTTCTTTCTTTCGTTCTTTCTTTCTTCAGTGTACATATTTTTAGAAAGCAGCGCTATTGTTCATATTTAAACCTCATGACTCTGCACTGTTTGTGTTACAGGCATGAATGACATCTAAAATTGAGCAATGGTGAGCTATTACTGTTCTAAGTGTGCAGTTTTAGCAGGGTAGTTGAAAATGAATACAAGCACAACCAGTTAGAATATCCTAGAAACCATAAAGCAATGACCTAGCAACATTTTGTCAATCACACACACCAGTGCACCACTGTAGTCACCATCTAGCAATCACTACTAACCTCCAAGAACATACTTGCAACCACTTGCCAACACTCGAAAATGTAAATAATTTTTTAAAATGTTTAAAAAAAAAAAAGTAAAAGCTTGAAGAGAAGGGAATGCACCATTTTCTCAATTTGTAAACATTAGTGAAACATCACATTCTCTGAATGTTTTGAAACAAGTAGTATTCATTTTTAAAAACATTAGAGAAATATCCAGTGTTCAATGGATGATATATATATATATATATATATATATAATATATATATATATATATATATATATATATATATATATATATATATATATATATATATAGCCCTGTATGATGTGTATGATAACTTGTTTATTCTTAAATATATTTAATTATGATAAAAAAATAGCCTATTATACATTAATGTATTATTATTATTATTATTATTATTAAAATAATTGAATTGTACAAATTTACAGAATTGAAAAATGCATTATTCATTTATTTATTCACTTCTGAAACCTGAAAAACCCTGCTGGCAATAACCCACTATACCATGGTAATGAGTTTTGCACAGGGACACACTTCTCCCATTTTCTTCAGAACATGAAAAAAACATTTTTTTTTTATATGTTTTCAGTTAGTAAAGGACTGCAGGAGTGGTACTGTAGGTGTGGGAGGGTCTGATATAGACACTGGACAGACACAGAGCAACAGAGACAGAAAAAGAGAGTTTGCAGCAATAGGTGAGCACACACATGGCCAGGAACAAGGCACAGAGCGACTAGTAAAAATAGCTGCCCTCCCTGGCCTCTCTTCTGCCTCCAGCACTTCCACTAATATTAGTAAATACACAGAGCTCACGGCCAGAGCAAACACACTGCGCACACTAACTCACGCCTGGGGCTCGGCTCACACACAGCCGGCATCTCCTGCTTTAACAAGGCCTCTGTTGAATCTCCTCATGCCGTGATGAGCAAAGAAGGACTGGAAGAGAGGTTTAACAGTACATCCGGACAGAAAGAGCTCTTTGATTTATGTCTGTGAGTGTGAAGGTTTGCATACAGCACCGTGAATGTGTCGGTCTGATTCACCTTGTCAGCAGACGTGTTGTTCCGAAACACAACCCTCAAGCTTGTGGTGCTATTATAGAACAGTTCACCTGGGAATGCAAATCATCATTTATTTAACCAAAGCTGTGTGACTTTTTTAATTCTGTGGAACACAAACACATGTAGCAAACAGCTCCACACAATGAAAGTGAATGGGGACCAGGAGCTGTTAAGCTCCCAGAACGCCAACAGAAACAAATGTATCATATAATTACTTATTATAAATGTATTTTTCATTTTCCATGGCTTCGGAGGTCATATTTATTCAAACATAATTTTAAGAATAAGCTTCATGATGTCAACATTTATGTTGCTTTTTCTTGTTCATAATAAGACTACACCTTTATTATCTATTACTTATGTTTAAAGAAACCGTACATGATTGCATTCTTTCTTTCTTTCTTTCTTTCTTTCTTTCTTTCTTTCTTTCTTTCTTTCTTATACCATTAAACAAAGGAACTGCCAAATTCGTTTTTCAACTTGGGTACATTTGGGTGCCATTTCAATATAATAATAAATGCACATAAATAAATAAATAAATAAACATAAATGCAATTATAAATTAATGGATAAATCTGGATAATCTAAACATATAATAATAATGATAATAATTACAACTATAATAATAAAAACAACAACAATAACGATAATAATAATAATAATAATAATAATAATAATAATAATAATAATAATAATAATAATAATAATACATAGCTAATAAAAAAATTTAACATAATTGATTGTGATGCACTAAATTTGAATGGTTGCACAGCCATAATAACAGAAAATAGATTTTTAAAGTTACAGCTCAGCAGAAGAGACTTAAATTTCAGTTTGTCATCTTGCTATATATATATATATATATATATATATATATATATATATATATATGATATATATATATATATATAATTACTATTTTAAGGCAACTCATTTACTTAAAGTTTATATGAATGATGAATGTGAACTTAGTCGGCCATTAGACTTACAGATGATACAGCACCCAGAGAAATGGCTACAATATTCCCAGAATTGATCCCATTTTTGGCTTCTGAGCTCAGATATTTCTGATGTTTAAAATATTAGATCATTGAAGAAACAAGCAGGCTTCCTTCACTCTGGAGTCAAATAACGCAACATGCACTAAAAAAAAAAATCTATGTGAAATTCAATAGAACAAAATCCTATCATTTCATATAGGAACATTTTGTAACGACTGTGAAGAAAGCAACATGAGCGGGCCTGATCCACATCTTTTGTTTGTATCCCCAGCCATTTTCATGAATATATTATTCAAATTCCACCGAATAGCTGTGAATATAAGATGGAGAGCTGTTTCTTGAGAGGCTCTTATGTGAAGGCCGAATCAAAGCTGAAATGTGCTTGTGTTTCCTTAGAAAGGCCATCGATCATCGATATCAAATGGTAAACGCTAACCTGTCAGCGAGCATTTGGTGTTATCCAGGGTGGGCCTGCGGGATTTATAGTTGTATATGATGGTAAAAGAAATAACTGCCCGTGTCGTTCTCACCTTCTGCAGCAGAAGGTTATAAAGACTCCAGAACACACGCACCATTTCGTCTGCAGCAGATAAGACTCTCTCAAATTGAATTGTCAAAGTGAGACAATATTTCAATAAAACTACAAGACAAGAGGAAACGATGAAAGAGCATATTGCAAAGTCATATCCATAATAGACTGCGTATAGAAGGGAATGGAGACAAAGATGAGGAACAATGTTATTTTAAGGAGAGTCTTACAAACAAACTTTTAAATTTTATTATTTATCTATTTTTTTTTCACACAGAAACTTTGAAGTAATATAATAAATCACCGTTATTAAACTAACTAAATTACAAACCATTGTTTCCTATAAATCATAATTATTGTATATTTTAGATTAAAATATAGTATTTATAATTGTGTTGTTATTTGATGTGATGCGATCACAAATAAAAATAAATAAATAAATAAACCAATTTATAGAACTTGTTTTGCCTGTAACTCCTATATATATATATATATATATATATATATATATATATATAGATATATATTATATAACTTGTTTTGCCTGTAACTCCTATATATATATATATATATACTGTATTTAAAAATAAATTATAGTATTTTTAAAAAATATATTATTAGTATTATTTTATGAAATTAATTGTTATGTTCTAAAATCCCATATATTGTACATTTTAAATTAAAATATAATATTGTTAAATATATTATCAATATAATAAATTATATTGTTTCAAATTATTATTATTATTTTTTCACACAGAGATTTGAGTAGTACTACTAATTGTACCATATTATAAATCAAATTATACACCACATTACAAAACCATTTTTTTCCCCTATGAATCCCATATATTGTATATTTTAAATTACAATATATATTTTAAAAATATTATAAATATATTACCTTATTTATTTAGACTTCAGAAGGATGGTGGCAATTTATGCCATTTCTAAATAGTTAAACCAATGGTACTAAAATCAACTAAAATTATGACTTAAACTGAAGCACTAAAAGTATTAAATCATTCTCGTTCGGTCTCAGGATGTGAGGATTTTTTAAAACTTCTTTTTCCTCTTAATTTTCAACATCCAAGTCCAATCAGCCTTTAGCACTTGCATTTTGTCCTCCTGAAATACCCAGTGTGCCTCGTTTTATACCATGTGGACAGATTCATTCTTAAAATTCACAGGCTGTCCCATAATCCTATAGATTCATTAATTGGATTTCTTTTTTTCGTGCCTAATAGGTTCGACTGATTTGGTGAGTTCACTATTTGTGACTGTGAGAGATCACTTAAGGGATATCAAGGGAAGGTTGTGTCTTATACATTAAAATAATCCAACGTTTCTTCAAAAGTGAGTAATAGGCAGAAATGAATGCAGGGGCCATTGACTTGTGGACACACTAATGAAACTAAATACAACCACAGCAAAGGTCAGATGCTTTTTTTCCTTCCGTACTTAACAACAGTGTCAGTTATCGCATGCTGCCAGCAGACATTGGCTAAAGGGGCGAACACTTTAAAATAACACCTCTTGACCCAAATCTGCTTTATAAATATCCACACGAACACCAAATCCACTGTGCTTCTTAACAGCAGAACCCAAAATCGTATTACATCTTCACCATGGAGTCTGAGATTAAGGTGCCCGTTTTAGAACACAAAGAAAGAGAGAAAGGAAGAGTAAAACAAGTATAAAAAATCATGAAAATCAAGTTTTGCTGATTTACTTGTATTGATGTTTCAGATTAAGATTAAGTTAAGATCAGCTTTACAGAATGACAGTAAAGTTAATTCACATACTATAAAAGGGATACAGTATATATATATATATATATATCATTCTGATAAATAACTGAATGAATGACTAAATAAATAAATCTTAAAAGTTTGTAACATTAGAAAGCGTTCTATAATAGATAACATAAAATATAATAGATAAAAATAGATAATAGATAATAAAAAATAGATTAAAAAAATAAAATGCTGACAAGTTTTGCTAAATAGATTACCCAATATGAAATAAGATGTTGCCTACATATCAGTATTTTTTGGTAAGCAAACAAACAAACAAATAAATGAATTAATCGATGCTTTAATGCTTTAAAGTTTTTTTTTATTTATTTATTTTTTTTTTAATTGCTTTATAATAAGGAACCTGCATTAATGGTTTAATGAATGTTAAATTAAATATTAATTAAAACAGATGACTGTTTATATACTGTATACACAGTAACTGTGTATGTATTTTCTGCATGTCATTTGATTTAGAAATATTTTTTTAAATAAATTCAATTTTAATTTAATTCAATTGATTGCAAAAGATCAGGTAGTCATGGCAATTTATGATTTTATATTACTTTAAGCCAAGTTGATTATACCTAAGATTTAAAGACAGCAACTGGAATGAGGTATTTAAGTTAAAACAGATTATTATTATTATTATTATTATTATTATTATTATTTTACAGTTTACACTTTGCATGTGATCTCTCTCACCCTGTACCTCATCTTCTTTAAAAGCAGCACAGGCTCTCTGTCACTCAGTTGCCATGACAGCTTATTCTCGGGGGGCATTTCCCTTTAATTAGAGAGAGAACCTCGGCCAGGACGCCTGCATGTCTTAAGCACATCATTGAGGAATGACTCATTGAGGGGAGCGTGGGATTATCTTGGACGGTATCTAATTGCACATGATTATACTTTCTGCATAATGGCTGTCTTATTCAATGACCTTGAATCAAAGGTGTGAGTATTGAAGAGAAGCACCTATTGTAGTTCATTTCACACAACTGACAGAGAAATCAAGCTCTGATGAGCAAGAATGAAAAAAAGTGCAAATGAGAAGGAATACAATGACTGACAGTGAACAAGATGTGAGAGAACGACAGCGAAGAGAAAGAGAGTCATTTGTGGTTAGATAAAACATGATGGTGGAAAACATAAGACTGATATCAACACAAGATGAAGATGGAGATACTGAAGAGAATATCTGATAATCAGGAAATCCTAACATGACAAACAGATGTTGTACAAGTTTTGTGGAATGAATGAATGAATGAATGAATGAATGAATGAATGAATGAGAAAGCAAGAACCCAAGCAAGAAAGCAAGCAATAAGTAAATAAATACAAATAATACAGTAGAGAAAGCAAGGAAGCAAGAAAGCAAAATAAATAAATAGATAAATAATAGCAGAAGAAAGAAAGAAAGAAAGAAAGAAAGAAAGAAAGAAAGAAAATAATACATTAGAGAAAGCAAGGAAGCAAGAAAGCAAAAGAGAAAGAAAGAAAGGAAAGAAAGAAAAAAAAGAAGAAAAGAGAATGATTTAAAGAAAGAAAACAATAGGTAGGTAGGAACAAAAATAAATAAATCACACTGACACAGATATATTCAGTTAGTTTCAGTTTTCGTGTACTTTCAGTTTGTTTTTGTTTCATGAATTCCTTTGTCCTTTTCCCGCTCCTTTTTGGTTGTCATGGTTTCTGATTAGTTATTTAGTTCAACTGTGTACTAATTAACCTTGTTTATAAGTATACTTAAGTTCAACCCTTTCCTGTGTTTGCCGTCTGGTCTCGTCAGAAGAAGTAGCTTTAGTTCTGAACCTTCTGTGTATTGCTGTGTGGATCTTTATTAAACTCTATTAAACTTTGTTGTGTATGTCTGGACCTTGAGGACACATACATGCATAAATAAAGATCAATCAAGCAATAAATAAATAAATAACAGCAATTAAGTGAGTAAATACAGGAGAGAAATAAAAATGTAATATTAACACAGAGTCCTGGTATGGCTTTAAATGTTATAAATATTCTAAATCTTCTGTAACTAAACAGTTCTAGAACAGTAAACCGCTTTCCTGAACATTTTCTGAGCCTCGTGGTGACAGGTTTCTGTGGGAGGAGAGGAGCTGGAGGTCTTAGCGTGGAACATCCAAATGGGACACCTCACGGTGTGAGCTTGAGCCAATGCTATTCCAGTGCTGCTCCTCTGAAGAGGGCAGGAATGACCTACATAGTAACTGATTATCCTTTCATTCGTCCCTCTCTTCCTCCCTCACTCTCCGTCCCTCTATCCCTGTATTCTGCCGGGGCTGAGAGGAGCAGAGGGCAAATCAGCGGTTCCACTGCAGAGGGCAGATAAAACACCGTCTGTCTCCAACCAATCCAACTCACACCGGCTCCTTCATTCACTATCTCCACCTCTCTCAGCCCAGCTTTATCTGTGCTCTTTCCCCATGTTTCTCACACTCTCTCAATCATCTTTGAGAGGGATTAGGTTCTTCATATGCTGCTCTCTAACACTTCTCTCTCTCCATTACCTCACCCTTATCTTTTCCCCATTCTGGCCCCCTTTCTCTAATTTCCTTGCCCTAATTACCTTCCCTCTTTTATTCTTTTAGCTTTTCTCGTCTTTTTTTTTCTCCTAAGATCTTCTAGTATCTCTCTCTAATTTCCCCTTTCTGTCTCAGTTTTTGGTCTTTCTCATGTTTACTGGTTGATTGAGGATCATCTCTCAAGATGCCAGGTTGAGTTGGCCCCTTTTTGCGTTACTGTTGTCTGAAATCTATAAATAAGGCTTCATCGAGCGCTATCCGAGCTGACCATTCTGCATAAAGTGAGATGAAAACTTTATTTCCTGCCCTTGGGGTGAGAATTGCATGAGAATGTAAGACTTTGACATCACGGATAATCAGTTGCACTTTAGCATTCAGCTCTTTTTTTTTGTAGGGGCCTGTGTGGATGATATTTTGTAAGGTAAAAAAAGGTATATTTTAAATTATAATAGTATTTTAATAATAATAATAATAATGGGGCCTGTGTGGATGATATTTTGTAAATTATTTAACATGTGTGCTACATAATAAATCAAATTATAAAATCAACTATAAACCTTTTTTTATTTTATTTTTTATATTTTTTTTGTCCTACATTGTATATACACCCATATATTTAAAATATTTACAATATATGCACCCATTTATTTAAGGCTATGTTTTAAATTACTATATATAAATATATATACAGTATTATATTATTTGTTTATTCTCTTTACACATTAACTTATTGCCACATCAGTATCACATAATACATCAAATTAAAGACCATTTATCCTCTAATTGAAATATTTTAAATTAAAATACGGCATTTTTAAATATATAATCCATCCATCCATCCATCCATCCATTCATTCATTCATCCATTCATTCTATTTAAGGTTAAATTAAGCTTCATGTTTGTTTTTGGATTATTAATGGTGAAAATCTCTTGTGGATGCACCATAGATAAACAGTACATTTCATTAATTACATTTGATTAAAAGTTTCTACTTCCTAACTTTAAGTCGAAAAAAGTTATGAAAATTATTTCTTGTGGGTGTAATTTTAAGGTTTCGAATTTCCAACGATGATTGTTCATTTAAAAATTTATGTGTACCACTTCACAGATTCCATAGCTGTGACAAACTATGTATTCTATTATAATATATTAAGTGCATTATCATCTATCCATCCATCTATCTATCTATCTATCCATCTATCCATCTATCTATCTATCTACACACACACACACACACACACACATTTGCATATGTAAATACATACACATATATTTGCATATATGTAATTTAATATAAATCCAAATTCAATAATGCCATTATATATTAATTAAAATGCTTATAATATTTATATACACATTGTTCATTTTGATATGCTAATATGAGGGCAGTCACATTTGTAACATTTTATTGACATTTCTAAAATATTAAAATGATAAAAGTGTATATTTATAGACAAAATCTGTTCTTTGCAGTCAGATGTTAAAAAAAAAAAACTATTATGAAAAAATAGAGATCATCTTGAAGAATCAGCAATCATGCACTACAGAGACAGAAGATCTATTCTCACTGTACATTCAGTTTTTGAGGAACAGGTGTGCGCAGGCAGAGACTTTGTGTTGAGGGAGATCTCCCTGTGCTATGACTCAGCCCTCTCTAAAGACTCACAGAAAGAAGGAAAAACCAAATGGTAAGAGAGAAAGAGAGCAAGGCATCTTGTATTATTAAAGTCTGAAACAATGCAATGAACATACACAAAATGGTGGGTTTCTTTTTATAGCCTTCTTATGTTTTAACTCCTCTTTGTTATGCTTATAGACACAAGTCCTTGAAGCTCTTTGATACTGGCAGACAAAGCTTTAAGAAAGAGCCCCTTCAGCTCAGATGATCTGTGTGTTACCCACGAGGCCGGGCCTACATTAATTGGGATTTGCTGAATGTGGAACATGGCAACGGCTTGGAATGGCTTTGACTTTTTAATGGGGAAGTACAATTGCTTAATAGTCCACAAGGCATGCCACCAATGCATTGTGGGTGTCACATTGTCAATTATACATAACTGTGTCCAGTTCAGTTATTATTATTATTATTATTATTACTACTTCTCTTTGTGTTATCTTTTTCCTTGGCAGCACTTTACTGTCCCTAAAAACTGATGAATAAGTCAACATCCTGCTACACTGGTAAATTGAATAAAAAAAAAAGTCATATTTTCTAAAAATGGAAATGTTTATAGTTATTATAAGCCTGGGATGGTGATGCGTGTAATGCTTACAGGAGCATAAATGAGACTGCTGACAGGGCAAAATGAATGTTATTAGTGTGCATTAGCACGGCTCATATTAAACAGCCTGGCCTTTGCAAAGCTCCTGCCTGTGTGATGTGCACAGTCCAAAAATAACACCTTGAAGAACAGAACTGCATTTATTCACCCTGACTGTCGTGTTGCAGATCTGGCAGATGTAATGTAAAGAATGACTTCAAGCACAGAGTCTGTATGAACGAGTGATTTCACACTGATTTAACCACAGAAATAACCAGATCTCACATCAGTGTATGTATGAATTCCCGCTGTGTGAAAACGCTTTAGGCTACTAGACAACACCACTCCCCCAGTCTGTGTCTTTCTAGAAAGCACAGCCCTGTAAATAGTGTTTGCCTATGCATTCAGCATGGTTTCAGAACTTGGTCGCTTGGTGCCCAGCTATATCGACTTCAGGACAGACCACAGCATGAGTGCTTTTCATAATGATGTCAAAAGTACCAATCAATACTAAAATAGTAACATGTAACAAACACTAGCTACCATCTGAGGACGGTCTTCTGTGTGTAATTCACAAATATGAAATATTTGCAGTGGTACACAGTGTGAAAATTGTACTCAGTATGTAATTTAAGATACTCATTTTAGGTAATGTATTCTGACTATTTTTGGATTATGTTTTTAGTTATTGTGTTCTTTATACTTTATCTTGTTTTAAACTTACCATTAAATGTAACATTGACATACAAAAGCAAGGGAAAGAAAATCATGAAATACATTGAATTTTGTATTTTTTACGTTATTCTAGGGCTTCTCAAATTTGTAGTAAATAAATAGAACTAGCTGATGGTTTATGAGCTGATGAACAGCTAATAATAATTATTAAAAAAAAAACAAAAAATAATAATAATTATTACATTTTTATGCAATTATATTTCACCTGCATGTCAGTGTGACCATTAGCTGACAATCAAGAGAACTGTGAACATTCCAAATGTGTTTTTAAAAATAATTGAAATCTTAACTTTAGCTTAGGTCAAAGCAGTATTGATGATGACAAAAAAATAAGTTTGGGTATCCTTGCGTCACATAATAATAAACATTACAACAGCAAGGACATGGACAAATATTTCTGTCAGTTATTTATCAGCAGTGTTTAGCATCTTGCGCATATAATTGACTGAGAGGTGCTTCAGCAAGGACATTATAAAGCAGTATTATGGATCACATCAAATATTTTCATGCCATTCTATATTGTCGATATTTCCAAGCTAAATATATATATAATATATATATGTGTGTGTGTGTGTGTGTGTGTTGTGTGTGTGTGGGTTGTGTATTATATAATATAATATGATATACAGCATATATACGCAACACATATTAGGAAGAAAAACAAAAAGAGAAAAAAACAAAACAATAAATACAAAAAATCATTTACTGCCAAGTTAGGGAAAAATAAAAAATATTACACAATCATATTTACTGCCTGTAAGTGATGATATGGCATCATTTGTAAATGACACAATGAAATTACTGGCCTTTCTTGAATCTTTCTACGCCTGTCCGGCAACAATTACAATAGTCATTGTTACTTACAAACAGTAAGCAGAATTAATAAGATTACTTAAAAAAATCAAAAGGTTTAAGGATCAAAAAATTAAACCCAAACAATGAATAATTAGAGATTTTTAAATATTATGGCAGAAAATAAAGTGCTAGGGATACAAGATCAAGTGAATAATATTGACTGTAATAAAATGAATATCTACAATCATCAAGCATTTTATTGCAATTATGCTACGTTAAATTGTCAAGGTTTATATTACTAGAACAATCAATATTAATAATAATCAATAATAATGCATAATAATTACCATGTTATTTCAAAAAAAAAAAAAAAAAAAGAGTTTTAAAAGGAATCACAGTGTAGACTGTAACATCACTGCGAGGGTTAAGTTTAGCGATTTCTTTCCTGAACTAAGGAAATAAGCAGAAGAAGCCCCGGTGTGAGCAATTCCCACCCAGGCAAGAAAGTTTGCTATGGGGCATCCGTGTACCGACTTCATGTATTACCTGATGCCTATTAGCATGTACTGCATGATTAAGCTTGACACCGAAACAGTACATGGCTGCCTTTGTTTCTTTCCTTTATCTTGTAGTTTCTATTGTAAAATCTGGTTACACTGCAGACCCCGTCAATAACAGTTGGAGAGATGAGGTAAGAATGGAATTAAAAAGTCATTTACTACATTGGTCTCTGTCGTTAGGTGGAGTGTTTAATAGTGCATTTGGTACTAATATTTAAAGTGACACAGAGAAGCTAAAGCTAGCTAGGGAAAGAATTGAATGCACCTTTAATGTAGAAAGTAAAAAACGTGAAATCGTATGAAGGACATTCTGAGGTGGTCCTGGATATGTAATTTAATTTAGGGAAAAATAATGAAATCATTCTTTATAGGGTTACTGTAAGTTTTAGGATCAGAGTCCATCAACCTCAGAACGCTACTATTGGATAACCTTCTGATCAATCATTCTGTGGGTTTCCATTCGGAGTAGTTTTGTTTGTAATGTAATAAGTAAGTGGCAATTTGTATAAATTAATAGTATTATCCTTAGTATTATCCTATTATGTGTAACCAAACCATCCTCATCCGTAGGCATTTACTTTAGCATGAGTAAAAGTGTTTAGATTTGGTGAAATAAGGAAATATCATTTGTACTAGGTTACAAACCTAAACATCTTTCCATGGCTTGGAATGGATGACACTAGGAACTGGGGAAAGCCTCATTCTAAAGTGACTTGAATATGTACAGTATTATGAAACTGTATTATGGCCCGTATTACATGTAATACATCACATAAATATTTTAATCACATTTCAAACTCCACTGAAAGAGGCGGAGTCTTGTCTGTATGAGGTCAGACCTCAGGTTCCTTCTGTTTCTCTAATAACTCCGCTCAAAGTTTTTCTCATCGATTGCGCTCCTCCAGATACCTGAGACAGTATACTGACCCCCTCCCTACATCCAAGAGTGTCTGTCACGGAGGTGCTCAGGTGCCAATTCTCAGCTACAAGCCCTGAGGTCTGTGGTGTTCCTCTTCGGTTCGGTAGGATCGTGTCTGGGCAAATCAGCAGAGGTCACTGATCGTAGGGTGGGGGTGCGCAGAAATCACGAACTGAGTCTATCCCACCGTTCCTGTCCCCCACCTACCCTCTCTTCCCAGCACTCCCTTATATCCTCAGCTTCCTGCTAGTCTCGTAGATTGTGCATTTGATCTGACTTTACCAGTGTTTGACCTCCCTGATTGCAGTTTCACCGTGTTGTGTTATGTCTACTGCATTCTCCTCCTTCTGCTTTTCCCGTCTAAGAGTACATAGGGTAGTTTAATGGGGATTTCATCCTTGCAGAACGCGTGGTCCTGGTCGGCAGTGTGCACAGGCCAGCTTCGGCGAAATCTCTGTGTGGCCGCCAGAGCTAATGTTGATTATTGTTTATGTTATTTGTGTTTTGTGGGCAGGAGAATAAGATTCTCATTTTTCCCTACTCTGCATCTTAGTCCTCTGTCTAGTGAAAACACCCTGACAATGTCTAGCAGTTCTACAGCAAGCACCTCTTTTCTAAACTAGTGACATGGTATGTGTGGATTCCAAGAACAATAAAGCCCCATCGATCCATTTCCCTCTATATGATTCCTCCCTTGTGAATGAGCGGGCAGACAAACTAAAGGGCATCTGCTGCACAGAAGCCCGGGACTTTTCGTTCGTTAGCCCAGCGATAACCCTGACAATCCGGGCCCCACCCCTTCAGCATGTGTGCTGCATATCAGCCCCACCATATATGAGCTTGATGTAGTTTATCTGCGGCGGAAGGAAAAAAAAACAAATATCAATCACGATATATTATCGTAAACGGAATTATATTGTTGTACTAATATCAGAGGTGCTTAGTGGCTAAACAGTCGCTTAGGAAAACATGGTTAGTTTTTCTGTTTCCTCTGACTATATTTTCTCTACAAGGGGAGAAACTATTTATATGGAACACCCAAAAAGTATGTTAAACATGCCCGATTATCCCTCAGTCAATAGTCATCTAGAAACAGGTGGTGTAAAAAAAAAAAGCGGGGGGGGGGCTGGGGGGGGGGGGTTTTTTAGGGGGGGGGTAAATTCTAGCTAACAATAAAGTGCGGATTGTTCAGCATTTTGACTCTATTAGCATTTGTCATTTACTATTACTAATCTAGCTATTCACAACAAAAGCTAGTATTATTTTTATTGAGAACTTAAAGCATGAAGTGATATCTAAAATAGTCAAAAATTACTGACAGGCATTTAATAAATACTACACATTAAACTGGTTTTATCTGTGTATAATGTGATGTATCTTAAATCTAAATCACTGCCATTGACGTTAATGTTAGGCTATCCTCAATTAAACCCAAAAATACTTTTTTGCTAGCTTTCCACTTCACGTTCCGCCATGTACAATAATGGGGGAAAGTACACAAAACTGTGCTAAAGCAATACTGTGAATCACTAGACTAATAACTCCACATATCAAAGGAGTTAAAAAATTGAGCGCCACTAGTGCTGATTAGTGTAATTGGCCTTAATTACAGTGCTAAGAGCCACTCTGAGGAAGACAGTGTATGCGCTATATGATATGAAATAGAAAAACCACAGCTAATCAAGCTTCTCTTAGTTGACAGGAATGGAGTTTAAAAAACAGCTAAGATGAATCGAAATCAGGAGAGGGGTCACAAATCAAGGTTAACCACCAAATGGGCAAAATGAGTGTATGCGCACCACATTCCAACTAAACAAACCATCCAACTGCCCTCTTCAGACCACTCGGCTTTTAACAGCAAGGGCCACACTCAAAGCCTCGTCAAGATTGTGTAAGTAAGGAAAAGAGGGCCATTTGAGACCCTCTTCCTGAAAAGGAATAAATGTTTCAACTTAGTAGTTTTATCTCAAAGATGACCTCCTCATCTCCCTGCTCTTAATTACCTCGACTCAAGCGGACCAAACTGGAGCTGACGCGTTGGCCATGAGCAAAACGCGGGTCCTCCATGCCGGAGCAGTCCCGTTGAGGGAACTCCCTGCGTAGTGCCGTGTGGGTTGGGGGGTGAACAGATTAGAAGTCTAGGTCGGAAGCTCGGTTGTCACCTGTCATGACCGTGGATGGCTGGTACACTAAAGCTGAGAATTCTTTTGGATGTGCGTCGACAGTTTCAGCAAGCGACCTTGACATGGCGGCCTGCGCTGGCCTGGCCTGCAGCACTTTTAACGTGGACAGTGGGCGGTAGTCAGTTCAGCAGCTCTAATCTGTGATGAAAAATGACACATTCATTCTGTTTGAAAGGTGAAAGGGAGAAGTATTAACACTGACAAGCACTCAAGATAAAACAGTGACACGAAATGCTCCCCAAGATAAACTCATAGTGGTTTATCATTGTGTATATTAAAGGGGTCCTATTATGCTCTTTTACAAAGTCTTGATTTTGTTTTGGGGGTGTACTAGAACAGGCTCTCATACTAGGTTGTTCGAAAAACATTATTTTTCATAGAACACCTCTCTCCCCAGTCTGGCATGAACGGCTGGAATAGTTCCTGTATCAAATGAAGGCCCGCCTTCTGAAACTACGAGTTGTGCTGTGATTGGTTAGCTAGGCCAGTGTGTGGTGCTGTGATTGGTTGCTAGATTGTTTAGCTGTGTGATTGGTTAGCTGGGCCAATGTGTTGTGATTGACAGCACTTGGTGCCAGGTCAGGAAATGTCCTGCCTCTTACCATAGCTGCCTGCTGCCAGCTTCAGTTTTAAATATTCTGTCAAAAATCAAATCAATTTGAGCTTTTAAACATGGTTGTTTGTAATCTATGTTAGCTTGTTTTTTTTGGGATAGCTAGTTTGCGTCTTAGTGATAACACTCGTTGTCTTCTTTAGTGCAGCTCAAACAAGTCTCGTCCCTTTTGTCGATCTACTTTTTTATGTGCTCAAACAGCAACATTACAGACTAACTAAATCTGCAAAAAGTGAAAAGGCATAATAGCACCCCCTTTAATACACAAATACTAGAATGGTTTGCTTAAACAAGCGAAATATTTGTAAATGAAATTGAGTGAAACAAAAATTATAATAGCTGAGCAGAAATGGCAGCAGCATGTAAAATAGATTGTTGTTTTAGTGGAGAGAAAATGGATTGCCAGCAGTTGGCTCGCCATGGCATTCTCATCGTCTTCAGTGATTTCTTTTCTGCCTTTCAGTTGTATAATGAAGGACAACATTGCACAAGGAGGCTGCTTGTAATTCACGGAACAGAACAGTCACCTCACCTGCATTTAAAAAAGGTAATGATTTGAACATTGAGTTTAAGGATTGCTTTCTACATCTTTGAATAAGGGAAAACGTGTTGAAAAAGATATTGAAACAAAGCAAATGAATTGGAATTGGTTGGTATGCTGCACTATGCTAGTTGGTTCGACAGTTCTCATGAAACCAGCCTACAGTGGAGTACTGGATCTCACAGTATATTGCTTACATACTATACATGTTCAATATCTGACATTTAGCCTTCAGGAGAATAAGAACTGTAGATCGAACTAAGCAAGTCTTCCACTTGCTCTCTTTCTCTTTGTGACAACACTAGTAAACACTTTAAAAAGGAAAAACTTGAGGTACGAAAACAAGGCACGGGCCATTTATTTCTTGGTGGCCCCTGAGTTGTGGTGTTAATTGCTG
The DNA here is from genome assembly GCF_018340385.1 of Cyprinus carpio. Lineage (NCBI taxonomy): Eukaryota > Metazoa > Chordata > Actinopteri > Cypriniformes > Cyprinidae > Cyprinus > Cyprinus carpio. The sequence goes on along the minus strand of NW_024879156.1, from coordinate 455,185 downwards.
GTCCTAGCAGAGATGTGAGAAGAATGAGAACCAAGCTGCAGCATGTATTGTACACAAGATCTAAAGAGAGCGACAGAGACAGCATGGTCTTGTGGCCAATAAATCATTTTTCACACTGTTGTATTTCCACATAAAGCACCACCCTAGGTTCCAGTAACAAATAACACACCAGCAAGCAATGCAATGACAAATATCCACTAAAATGTGTGGATCAAAGAAAGCAAAGACCTAAACAAAGATTGAGGCAGAAGAATAATGCCCAAAAACTGAGCATCAGTAATACCTGTAAGTGATTGGAGGAAGGAATGTAATTCAAACAAGCAAGTTTTATACAACCCTAATACATCATCTAGAAGAAGACGTGAGCATAAGAAAGAGCAGATCTCCTTATTTGACAAATGCCGAACAGGAAACACAGGTCATGCTGCTACACATGAGGAAGTCTGGTGTTTTTCTTTTTAAGCACTTAACTTTGGACCTCATCTTGCTTTTTCCATATTCAATCCACATTTTGGGTTGGACTGTTTGCAGCTCTGGAAATCATTACGTAAACCTGAATAACAATCAGATTTTCTTATAGGTTAGGTTAAAAAAAAAAAAAAAAACACCTGACAGTGACAAATTTTACTGACTTTAGCAATGATCTCATCAAAAAATCTGGGGAAAATTCTCCAAGATGTTAGCCACTTACTCTAGATGTCTTTTACTCAGCCCCAGTCCTTACCTTGGATGACGGGTCAGACGAGTGATAACTCTTCTTCTCAACCATGCAGGAACTACACCCAAGCCTTGGCCAAGTGGCATAAAAACTACACCAGGCAGATAGATGACGCACATCAACTCACACTGATTAAAACATATCTCATGTTCCTGTTTTGTACTCAGGATGAAGAGCTGGAGAGGAGCACCTGCTTTAAACTTCATGTTGAACCTGCCTCTGAATTTTTAATTGATTTGTTGACTGAACACCTGACGTGTTCACAACATCTCTGTTGTGTGTTTGGAAAGCCAATTAGTGTGTAATTGCCCACATTCTGTGCAAGGTTAGCATAAACGTGTCGAAACTAACATCTTGGGATGTGACAAATATGATGTTGCCACTTTAAATAGTGTTGAATGTTTTGACTGGTAACACGATGATGTGTAGATGTAGATTTGTTGAGTCCCTCTTAAGTGCCAGATAACTATTTAAACCCCACAGTCGAATCAATGTCTACCACAGGTGTTTCAAATACAGGTGATCTATTATAGTTTGCATTCATCATGCACATGTATTCAAGAGACTTGCCATTTCAATGCAACCAGATTGAACAATGCATTATTTTGGATAGAGGTGACATGCATACATGGACAGTGTAATATCTATATCTCACTGCCAGGGAGATGGGTAGAGGTGAAAATGTATTTCACGCTTCATGTTATACTTACATCTGAGACACTGCTTTGAGTAAGACTGAGAGAGAGAAATGACAGAAAGCTTTCAGCAAAAACAAACCTAAATGTTGGCACCGTGGCTATACGCAGAAGCGAGACCCCATCTACGGAGGAAGCCAGACTGATCCGTGCCAAGTTCCACCCACTTTGGATTACACATCACACAGATCGACTGATGCAGGTCTCGACTAAATGAGTCATGCTGACTTGCAGACTCAGCAAGGGTCCATCCCAGCCCTGGCTTTATCCCAAACACGGCAAGGAGAGGAAAGGGAGAGAGGGGGCCATGCCATCTTGAGCCACTTGACTCGGTTTCTGCAACTGCCTGAGACTGAGCCATTGTTTTCATCCTGCACTTGGGGTTTTGATCAACCTTGTAGTTGCTACTGTAATATGGCTGGGATAGGACATGCTTGTGCCTTCACACAATCTCCAGACCAACCTAACTGAAGGAAGCTCCTTTTAGTGGGTCTACTGATCACACAGTATTGGGATTGGTGCTTCCATCTGATCAGATTCCTGCCCTGTTGTATTTAGTCAGGATGGCTACATGTTGCTGCTCTCCACACTATGACCATCTGTTGTAGGCGTGGGTTCCAATTCCTCTCAGTTTGGCTAGCTAAAACAACCCAGAACTGAATTCAAGAGAATGTAACTGTATGAAAAATATTTCTGAATGAATTGCAAATTGCATTTCGACAAACTGAAGCTCAGTTGTGTTCAGTTCTATCAGTTGCGCTTTTCTAAGAATCCAATCTCGGTATCATAACCCTACAGATCCTTTCCGACCGATTACCCCTTACTGTCTGTTATTTACTTCACGTGGTCTCAGGAGAGGAGAGTGCTGGGAAAAGACTGGGTGGGAGCCGCTAAAAGCTAGATCACGACATACTAAAGTGCTGGAGAGGGAAAAGAATCAAACACTCTGGCAGGGCAAACAGAAGCAGCATGTCCCTACTTGTCAAAAGCGGTGGGGCTGTTCTTTGCAGCTGAGTGGATATTTAATATGAAAGGCTCTTCCTCCAAAGTTCGAACATTCTTCAGAACGGTCTGTACTCGTCTGTCCAGAGAGTTATGTTCAACCTTACTCCACCGCTACTGACCGGCGCGAGGAACAACAATGGAAAAGCCAGACACAGTCCCCTTGTCCTTTCTTCTTTTGCTGTCTCCTGAAGAAATGAAAGAGGAAAAAAAGTCTGGTAACTGACAACCTGTCTTTCTGTGTTTGCATGTCCTTGAATAATTTATAGGGCCCCAGTTTTCCCCGGAGCCACAGACATGTTCGGCTAGACATCTCCCACACTAAGGCTTACCAAAGAAAAGGAGAGGAAAGATCCGGAAAATCTGCCATTCCCTGGCAAATCCTCAGAATAAACTGCCATTAACTGCAGACTGGGTCCTGACTGCTTGTAGCTGCTGACCAAGCAGGTGTGGGTCTGGATCATTTCATAGGTAATACAGGACCAATCACTTTTTTTTTCTTTTTCTCTTTCATTAGAATGGGCAGCCATGTCGGTACTAACAACTAACTTTCTTTTGCACTGTTAACTGTTAGTGTGTGGATATGGTGTTCATTTAGAGGAAGCTAGTGTTACTTTTTACACCATGGAATCAACTTCTATATACACAAAATCTTCAAAGTCCAAGCTACAGAAAATTGTTGAACATTTACTCCTTTATTGCCCAGGATAAATGTTAATTTAGCACCTTTAGAACATTTTGTGACCAATAGTGAGGCATGATTTCACACCATATGGGGTAATTTGTCATAATGGAACCTGCCATTAAACTGCGAATATAGAGTTGTCTATATTCATCTATATATTTGTCTATATTATATAAGCAAAATTTAAAGTCTGAGATAAAGCCTTTGTGAAAACTTCCCTATGTGTGAACCTGCCCCAGTCTTCCCTGCATGAAATTACACTAGAGCAGAATAAACGAGGTCATTGGGCATTGTTCATAAAACACAAGCAGAATAAATTTCTAAACAAAGCAACTATTACATAAAGTGATATGATAATTTGTGATATGATGACCTATTGTGTGAAAGAAATACAACTAGATATTTGCATAAAGCATTACAAAATCAATGCACATGAAGAAAAAACAAGCTATACACCCAGTGACAACCTCCATTATCCAACTCTCCCTGAAAATGTTGTGCTCAGAAACACCTCAACATGACTCAGATCTTCATCATCCCAGATCATCATCATCACAAATCACATCCAGTCAAAAGCTTTAGCGTTAGGAAGTATGTGAACCATGACACTGTCCAACATCCTGCATCTGAGCATTCTTGTGTATCTGGAAAAACATGCAGTAACCCCGGGGCTTTACAGTCACATATTTTTATTAAGGATTGCTCTTGCATTCTTCAGTTCTTAAGTGTGGGATTACTCATTGAAACTTGGACTATCTTGCAGGCATCTTTACATAACACCATTGTGTGAATCACAGAGCCCACATGGGAGACATGAGGCGAGATGTCACTTAGCCTTTCACTCTGGAGAGACTGAGATTCAAAACAAGCGTGACAGAGACTTTGGATCCTCTGTTCTGGATGGCCAACTACAATGTCTCCATCATCATTTGTCCTTCCTTTATTATCTGTCCTCTATCACCTCTTTTAGCACCACAGTATAGCTGGATGTTATGTTTATTGCTGTAAAATTGTTCTTTTTTTTCTCTCTGTCCTCTTCATTTCTTATGGATCATATTTAAATGTGTCCACTTGATGGACTAATCACCTCTCCTATGCAAATCCCGGCCTTCTGACATAACATCCACAGCATCAGTCATGCTTATGGCCAGAAACCATTCGCAAAAATCTAATGGCTTGCTAGAGTCCCGAGTGATGCAAGGGGTTTCCTGCTAGCATGTTTGCATTCATGCAGTGGGTGTGTATGTATAGCCGGCTGCTGTACTGTACATGTGCTAATCAATGCACAAGTGTCCTCCTCTGAATTCATATTGATTAGGTTTGAGGAAAGAGGACATGTATGGGCCGGAGATGGACCCACCTGCAGAACCGTTATATTGGGTTTGAGTCTAAGCAGCACGGCTGCAGTGAGTTGATTATGATGCATTCCACAACTCTCTTTATTACTAGGATATGCTGCAATGATGCTACCCGTTCTTCCGTGAAATTGAAGAACTGACACACTGTGTTTACCCTGTCTATTTTCCCCTCTTCCTCTCCCAGACTGCCTTTGATTTCAAAATCAAGCTGGAAGGTGGTCATTGGCATGTCTTTCTTGCTTTCTGCTTTTTTTTTTTTTTACTGAAACTCATTTTGATGGGCATTCAGCTTATTGACTCTTGACTGCCCTTTCTAAGAATCAATCTAACCTTTAGACAGGCAAGTCTCTGTGGATTTGGTAGCTGGATAGAAGTGTCCTGTGCTGTATTGTGTAAAGAGAAAAAAAAACCCAGCTCTTTTGACAAGACAGGGATTCTCTGTGGAAACACAGGTAGACAGAGTTTCAGGAAGGACTTGTCATTGGATATAAACCCAGTGGAAAAGGGACGCAAAGCAGTGGAACAACTGGCTCCAAGTGCTTGTCTGCGTCTGCACAGAATGTATCTTGTTAACATCAACATGTTTGCACGACATTACCATCATGAAAAAACCTGCAGGGACAGAGTCGGCCCAATGCTCAGTGTTAAATGTGACAGCAATGCTGTTCGTGTCTCATTGGTTTCAAACCCTGCTTTAACAACATTAACAGCTTCCCATGATCACTGCACATCAAGGAAAGGAAAAATGGATAATACATTTGGAAATTACATAAAAACCTGAGGGTGAAGAAACATTGATAAACTCCTCCTACAGAGAGATATATTTTAACTAACATAGAGTACCAATAGTTATCCCCCTCAATATGGCCAACCCCCCCCCCAATCTAACAGTATTGTAAGACAAAATGATTGCGATGGCCATTTAAATCAAAGAAGACAGACATTACTGTTCACAGAAGCTGAACATGAATTCCAATGTGGCGTTTCAGTTTTAACAGTGAAAAAGTGTGAGGATGACGAAGTAGCTAAAAATTTAACAACTGTTTAATGATGATAATTTTAAACAACTGACTGAGAGTCCAGTATCCATGTAATACTACTCAGATTTGTCCATTTTTAGCTGTTCTAAACTTGTTCAAAAAAAACTAAAACTAAACTAAAAATACAAAACGCTTTATAGTTTGCATAATTAATGTATGCACAATATGTAAGTCATAATCGAATCAAATACGCTATTTTGCACTTTTTTTTTCCCCTCATGACATCTCCCTCTTTGGACGAGTTCTGTCTCATGGTTCCTGAGTAAAGGCCTCAAGATTTGCATTTCGCTACTGGGAACTACTAATAAATATCTTGATTCAGTTTTCATTTTTCTTCACAATCCATCACAGGCACCCATAAATCGAAGTCTTTTTGCTGAAAATATAAACAGTGCGAGTAATAAAGTACAAGAAAAGTACACTTCAACACTTCTCTTTTTATTTATTTTTTTTTTTTTTTGGCCTTCAACAAATTATTCTCCTTCACATTGCAAAATGTTAGCAAAACTAAACTTAAAGGGAGCAATGATACATGATTTCTCATCTTTAACTAATTGACAGCTTCCGTAAAATATTAAGAAGAGTATTATGTTTAACCATGCCTGCCAAGAGTATTTGGGACAAGAAGATTTTCTTGTGCAACACAAAATTCTGTCTATAAAGATTATGAAAAAAAAAAAGTGTTATGTATTGATTCCTCATGTTCATTCAGTTATTAAACAGACAATGAGACATTTACTGCAACTGCATTACCACTGCCCAGCTATGAACCAATGAAGCACAGCTGACCTAAACAGATGATCACAGCCCTTTAATGAACATGTGACACATCTTGACGAAAATCTGCCCAAGGCATTCTTGCCTTTGTTCCTGCCTTTGTTTCCTAAGTGATCACTTACATACTCTTTGTGCAGAGAAGCATTAAGGTGTGACTGACTGTCTTGCCTGTAGCAGATCAGACAAGGGTCTGATGGCTCTCAGCACTGCTGTGCTGCTATTGAGGTCTTCTTCATCTCTCTGAGAATGCTTGATACAGTATGCCTTTGAAGCTTGCCAATATAGTTACATCTTCTAAGTAAAGCTGACTCATTCTCTCATATTTTCCCTTTTTTAAATTCTTTCTTTCCTTCTTGCACTCTATTTGTCCACTTTGTCAGGTCTCATCAGCACAGAGATGAAGAAATGCTCTTTCCGGAGTTTGTGTGTGTATGTGTGTCCATCTCCCAGTAGTTCTTTCTCCTTTTCTTTGTACTCTGCCCTATTTTTCTTCCATTAGACTCAATCCCCCCGGATGTGAGACTTTACTTTATGTTTTTTGTCTTCTCAACATTTTCTACAACAATTAAAGTGTACAAAAAACAGGCCACTGCCCTTGATAGGTAAGGTTTTTTAAGTAAAGAAATCCAGTCTAAAACCAAGAATAACTGGTTTCATATTTCTGCCATTTTCAGATGTGAGACAGATGAATATATTTAAACATTTCTATGCATGTCTTTTCAAGAATAACTGTTCTACTACTATACTACTAAACACTATAAGAACTCACAATAATATGTAAAAAAAAAAAAAAAAAAAAAAAATCTGCCAAACCTTGTGCTGTTTACGGCTGTGTGTAGCACCTACAGCTCTGTATATATTATCCCAGACAATCACAATGAGTGACTGAAGTGAATTTTAACAAGGTCCATTATGGTCTCAGTGTCTTAGCAGCTTCAGCACCATAGTTCAGTGTGGATTGTGACTGTCAAAATTTAACAGACTTAGTGCAAGATTTACGAAACATGGAAAATTAATGTAAGAGCATAATCCTATAAAAGTGCAGATGGGAGTGGAAAGTTCTGCAGATGATTTACTGACAATGGGTAAAATAAAGATCACAGCCAGCACATCTCCATAATGACCATCGTAATCTAACAAGAACAGCACAAATGAGCAAGCCGATGATAATGAGGTGCATGTATTCTACTAACAACACAAGTGCAAATCGGGGTAACATTTTATTTAAATTTGTCCTTGTTACGCATGTTGCATGTACTTACAATTATGATAACAATTAATCATGCATAATTGCATACAAGTAATCCTAAAACAAACCCTAATCCTAAACCTAACCATATAGTAAGTACATGCAGATAATTAATATTACACAGTACTTAAATGTATAATTACACTGTAACAAAGTGTAACCAAAATTGGTTAAGACATGCTTTTTGTGGGCAGTAAATAATGGTGCAAATTAAAGTAAACTGACTACCGCTAACCTCATGTAAATCATGTTGCGTGATTCATTGAAATACTCTCTTCCCATACATTTAAAGAGGGGGGAGAGAGAGAGAATAGTGAAGCACCATGTAAACAGTGCTCATGCAGGGCTGGAGATGGTTGGCTGGCTGATCAGGGGGATGAGAGATGAAAGGGGCTCTCGCTCCTCTCGTTGACTGTCTGTGCATGTGAGATACAATGTGACAGCTGAGCGGAGCTGGAAGGCCAGAGTTGAGTTCACAAATGCTAGCCCCAAGTTAAGCGTGGAGTTAGGGATGAAAGGGTGGGGCTGGGCAGATGTGAGGGTGTGCAGAAGATGAGGGGAAAAAGGGGATCCCAGATCTTTCCTTGCAGTGGTCAGCTGACATTGACATCCAGCATGTAAAAGTCATGATCACAATTGTCTTTCATGTTTGTTTGTAGTGTTAGAATACAGCCGTTCTTCAGATTAATTTATGCAGGCAAATAATTGTTTAATGGCTTCAAAATGCCCAAGCGAGCAGAGACGTAGACTCTTCCTGTCTGTTGAGATATAATTTAATTGTCTCATTTAGGGAAAACAAACAGCCTCTTTCTCAATGGATTATGAAGGACAATGCATGAAGCAATTTAAGGCAGAGATTTTGCAATACCATTTCTTAGTAGGTATATTTGCGAGCTCCTATCAACAGACAGGACTGCTTATGGTATACTGTATGTGAGAGTGATGAAAAAACATGGAATAACGTGAAAAAATGTGTCCGAAATGAGTCAAAAATAGGTTGTTATGTGATGTTGTTAGGCACAACACAAAGTGGAGTTTTTTACGGTTTTACTTGATGCATTAATAACATGTTCAAGAGATATACACCTCTATTTCAAAGCCAATTTGAATGTGACTCACGTTGTCTTTAAGCTTTGAGGCTGTTTACACAACACCATTTTCAAAGAAAAGTGTAAAACTTTTATGCATTTTTGTCGTTCAACGTTTTCGGGGGCCTTTAATTGTAAACTTTTGAAAACAGGTTTCAAAGTGCAAGTTTTTGGGAAATAAACCATTATTATATCCGTGTAAACAGCGAAAAAGCAAATTCGTGAAAATGGTGACAGCGAGCACATGCATATTATGTGTTCAGTCTATAGGAATGGGTATGTGCTGTGTTTATTTACAAAGTGACATCGCCAACTACTGGCCTGGCATGCATAACACAGTGTTTTTAGCCATTTTCTGCAGATCTGAGTGAAAAGGTTTTGACAAACTTGTCATCTGTACTCAATACTTTTTAAAAATGTAAAGAAAAAACTTTTGTTGTTTTTAGTTTTGTTGTGTTGTTGTGTAAGGACTGGTTTGATGGTTTTAAGGGGCTTTTGGCCAATTGTCAGACCAGTTGGCTCAGCTAAAACAGTAAGCCACTTTAGCAGGATTTTCATTAGTTTGTTATAAATATATTTTCAGTATCATCTATCAAATTCCAAATGAAAACAGAACTATTCAAATGTATTACATTTAATTTGTAAAGTGTTAATCATTGGATTTAATACATTTCATATGAGCTTTTTATTTTTTCCCCCACTGAATTGCCAGCAAAATAACTACATAATAACTACAAAATACATAATAATAATACATAATAATATATAGCAATACAATAATATCAAATCACCCATATCATGAAGATTTTGGTCATACTGAACACCCCTATTCAGATGCACATGTGTGGCGAATATTCTGTCCTGTCAAAAGGTAAAAAGACAAACTCAATGTGACTTCTTGTGCCCCCATAATCACCACAGATGTGTTTTCATTTCTGATATATTAATTTCTGCAGAAGAGTTTGGCATTCTGACAGCTTCATAAGGAATCACTGGCATCCGAATCCCAAGGGTCTTTAGAGGAATCAATTTAAATTGGTCCGATGAATGATGTGATTCCTTCGGAGGGACCTCAATGTGTTATATCAGGGTGTGGGTTTGTGTTGCATCAGTAATTTTAATAAAAATAAAATGTCTGCCTCAGAACACTATTGATAGGCACTGCAGAGGCTAGATGAAACTGTGAGGTTTTATTTTTCTCCAGGGCCGGATGTAGGAAACAGGGAAGAGAGTATTAATATCTCTCTCTTCTCCCTCCTGAGGAAAATAAAAAATAAAAATAACGTAGCAACCCACATTTGACTGTTAAAAATATCCACACCCCACTGCAGGGACAAACCTATATACGTGATGTTTGCACCGGTTAATGTTGGTGGTTTTCATTTACTTTACCACTATAAGATCCCACACCTTGCCTTTTTCTTCAAGGATTAGGAACGGTTTTTAATCCCAAATAAATGTGCCACTTTAATAACTTAAACTATGATGAGTTTGGAATCAGCACAATATTTTTATGTCTTTGAATGAAAGTTATTCTTGATCAAACCACCATTAAACTATTTTGACAATTTTCTGACCATATTTTGAAATGCATTTTTCACCTATTAGAGCAAAATTCCATTTTCAGCAACCATTCCTCCAGTCTAAGAAAAGACTGTTTCAGGATCCCTCAGAAATCATTCTAACGGGGTAATTTGGTACCTGTTTTTGTTATTAGCAGAGCTGAAAATGGTCGTGCTGCTTAATGAAGTGTGGAAACAGCAATAGAGTGTTTATATTTTCAGCTGCTGAAGTATTCAGCACATTTGCATTTCTCAGAAGTCACGTTGCACTTGCAAGTCAAACACACATTTCTAGAAACACAACAGTCTGCTGTTCTTTAGAGAGATGAAGGCTATTCCATGCAGTACTGTCTTAAAAGTAGAAGGCAAACTGGATCAAACCAGCACAGACAGAGAAGTCGACGGAGCCACAAGAACAAGATGAGGAGCACATGAGAGTCTGTAGTTTGAGAAACAGATCCCTCACTGGTGCTCAGCTGGAAGCTTCATTGAACAGTACACACTAAACACCAGCTTCATCTGCAGCAGTGAAGAGAAGAGATGCTGCAGGCCTTTAGGGAGAGTTTCAAAGAAAAATTCAAATCTGACACGGGCAAACAGAAAGAAAAGGGTAGAGTGTGGAAAAAACAATTGGAAGGTTGAGTGTAAAGACCCATGAGGAGAGACCTACAAGCCAGCAGCACCTGTCGGAGATTAAACTTCACCAGAATTTCTTAAATAACAGAACTGAAAGTTGATCTGGCATTGTACACCTTAAAAATAAAGATTCTTTATTGTCATATGGTTAAAGAGCCTTTAACATCTATGGAAACTTTCCATTCCACAAAAGGTTCTTTAGATTGTTAAAATGTTCTTCACACTAAGAAAGAAACGGTTCTTTTAAGAACTGTTCGCTGAAAGGTTCTTTGGGAAAGCCAAAATGGTTCTTCTATGGTGGTGGTTGAGGGGATTACCCCCTTCTATGTAAAAGCGCTCTGAGTGCCCAGAAAAGTGCTATATAAATGTAAGGAATTATTATTATCACTGTGCAAACCCCCTTTTGGAACCTTTGTTTTAAGAATATGTTGGCACTTTGACAGACTGCTTTCATTCCTCTTTCATAGGTCAGTTTGGATAAGTGTGTAAATGTAATGCTTACATGATGTCATTTTTTATGTGATGTGGTTTTGAAAAAGGTCTTTTGGAATTTAATGTTCTTTTGGAATTTGTTTCGGTAGTTGAAACAGTTTGCAAAAGCAATCTTTCCAGGAAAGTTCGCTCTGGCTGGTTAACACAGTTTGAACCTGCATTAGTCAAGGGCGATGTCATAGATAAATAGGTAGGTTTAAATTTTCCATTAATTTCTTCTGTCCAGTCCATTGAGGTCAGACACAAGTTAAATAAACATTGGAGAGCTGATATATAGTAGAAATTGAAGTTACAATTCTATTTGAAACTGACACAGTTTTTTATATTTGATACTGTAAAACTGTTTTAATGCTTTTTAATGGTTTAATTTATTGCATAAAGTACTAGATTTGCAGAGCGTGTGTAAATATACATGTGGCTATAATCATATGCTTTCTTAACTGCTGTTTTCTCACCGCTAGTATTTTTGTTGCAAACACACAGCATATATTTACATATTATCGAAACGCCACTCTGAGCAGCATGGGTGCCGTCAGGATGTTTGCTAAGAGCAAACCGCAGCAAACTTCTTTTTATGCCCAAGCAAAGAAAACCTCAAGTAATTGTGAAAAAAGCTCAAGTAACTGGCACAAAAATTGCATCTGAAACTGAACAACCACAGAGCAAACATGGGAGATTTCAAATCCTGCCCCACCGCGAAATTATCACTGAAATACATGGGAATGCTAATGGATAGCTTTCTCCAGGTGTAACAGAACTATTTGCTTAACTTCTATGTAAATTGTGCACTAATGGCTAGAGAAAGAAGTGCAATGGAAATCATAAGGGAAATTTTAAATAGCTTTGCAAGTTAGCTATGGCGCCACTTTAATTACAGGAAGTGGAGCAGATCAGAGTCGATGGCATGGGATTCCTGCTCTTATTCACTTTTCTGCGCCATTACGGAGTGAATTAATCTGCGCAGCCAACTTTACCATGATTGGATGAGGGTGATTTATTGCAAGTCATGGGGAGAGATGACAGGGGAACCCCTGCTCTCACAATTCAGCCCTTGAGAAGAAGAAGCAAACTACACGCATTGCTTCTGAGCACACAATGTCCTTCTCAACTCACTTATACAGCGTCATATGACTAATACTGTGTGTTAATCCCTGTCTCATAGATGCATTACTGCCAATGTCAATGCAATTGACAACTCAGGGCAATTTACTCACAGTCCGCTTTCAAGGACCTCAGGAGGTCTCATGCCGTTTGCAAGTTTCTGTGGTGTCAGACTGGTTAATACAATTCAGACTCTTACTTTACCTTGGACTAAGAGTACGGAGGTGTGTGACATGTAAGGAAGCCTTTAAAAATACATTCAAAAAGAGCTTTTAACAAACCCTGCACCAAAGCGCTGTAACATCAATCGCACACAACGACAAAGTCTCCCTCTCTGCATCTGTGACAAGTGTGCTGTTTCCAAGACCGTTGAGTATCTTTATATTTAATTCAAACAGTAGTTTGCATAGAATCTTGTAAAACTCAAAATGCACTTTACTGTACAATGCCACGGTCGCTAAAGTTTTGCTCATACACTGGGCAGCAGTTGTAGTCTTACACCAAGGATGATATCTATAACTACAGAAGTTGTACTAATCATTCTTATTCTGTGAGAATAGGGAATTTCACACCACAACATTAACGATAACAAGGAACAATATTGTTGGAATCACTTTGCCAATTGATGATGAATGATAAAAACATTGACAGCCAATCAGAACTGACCTGACTTTAAAGAGTTTGAGCATTTAAAGCAGCAGATGACATAACCACAGTGCACACTAAACATATCTGTTGGTGTGGACTCTAATATAGCTAGTGTTATAGTTTTTGTTCCTGGTGTTCTTTACTCAGCTGTTATTTCTAGACTCGTTTAATTCTACTTTGAATTTTTTCTTTCATTGATTATTAGCTTGCTAAAACACTGCTTAAACAACTATTTTGCTATGAGTTTACTGAGGGAGAATACACATTAAAAAATACATAACAGCATGTAAAATGTGTCAGATTTAGCCAAATTTTAGTAGTCCCTTATAATAACTATATATATATACATTATACATTATGCTACATGAAAAAAAAGAAGGCTTTAAATAGACCATGCAATCGGTGATCGTGATCAGTTTCGGCTGATATGGCTTCTGATCAGCCCTCAAAATCCTGATTGCAGCACCTTAAATATAATAATTTGAATTCAGCAAGTTATCACATTTTGAATAAAGACTTTCACTTGGGATAAAATGTTCCAATGAATAGACTGGGAACGTGCATTAAGAACGAAAACAGGGTTCATTTGAGTCTTCTGTTGTTGTGTGGGAACCACCACAATATCCACCTAAGGGTCTTACAGCTAATCCTGTTCTTAATGCTACCAAATGACATTTCCCTCTGAGACTATCCCACATGGCCAAAACAAGCTTCCTCAAAAGCTTACAAAGAAAATGTGACATTTACATTTGTGTTTTTAACAGATGCTTTCTTACCAATGAGGTTTATAATAAAGCACATGATTAAGAAGGAAACGAAAATCCTCATTTCTGCTTTAAATGGCACAACCAAAGACTTCATGGGCCTTATGACGCATATTGCACACAAAAATAGTGAAATGTGAAATCTGGCAGTTACAATCTGGGGCCTGATTCACAGAAACATTCAGACTTCTGAACTGCTATTTTCGTCTAATGTTCTAAATTAAGAATACATTTAAGACCATTTTTTATTCCCAAAAACATTTATTTTGAATTCCTTTGAAAAAAAAAAAACAACAAAAAAAAACAAATCCAACACACATGGTTGGATCCAAAATCCAGTTAGTAACTAACATTAAAATGAAAACTCAAGGAGTAGCAAATGATCCTCCCATTATGTAGTGTCTATATAGCAGAGGACAAAAGTTGGTTCCATGCCTCCTGTCTAATAGCATGGTATAAGCTGCTGTTGCATTCAGGCACTATTAGCATTCACTAATGGGGCCCAAAGAGGGAGACTCAGGGCTAATTACACTGTCTGCTCATTAGCTGGCCATGGGGGTTGCAGCAACAGAAAGTGCTTGTAAATAACAGTAGTTTCAGCCTGAGAGGCGATGAAAGACGCTGGGAGACTCATGAAGGATGTGTGAGGAATGGGCCTCTTTCCAAATCAACAGCGAAACCGTTTAAAGGATGTGCCGATTGCACTGTTGACTTTGAAATCTCTGTATTAGCATTACAACTTCTCACAAGTCTCCAGATGGCTGTTTAGACGGAAAAACTTCATAACACGCAGACACAGAGTAAACAATTAGCAGAAATCCTGCAGTATTAACACCTGAAGAAATCATTTCTACAGAGATCTTGAGAGTGTGATATTAATTAGGTTTAAATTAAATGTAGAGGAATAATAATAAATGAAAAATAAAACTCCATTAACATTTAATAAGCTGTAAAATGGCGAAACACAAACAACAGCACCTCTGGGCCAAATACTAAATCAGGCCTAATTAAGATGGCGGAAGTTATGAATATAAATGAACACAGAGCTCTTATACACACTCACACACACACACACACACACACACACACACACACACACACACACACACACACACACACACACACACACACCCACATACACAAACAATCACATCCTCACCATCTAAAAAAGAAATTAAGAGTGACCTGTACAGGTGCACATTACAAATGGATGTCAGACACCGCACTAATGAACCCTAACAGGAGAGGTAACGATTTATTAGAACACATAAACAGCTATTTCTCTTTCTGTAACAAACAAAGAAAAGAAGTGCGTTATTAAAAAGCATTTTAAATATATAGCGTTTTTAAAAACCCTATGGTGAATGCATACTGGGATGCACTCATTGCTATATAGTTACCAAATATTAAATTCCCTAACTTAAAATATATATCTTTTCCCACTTTTTGGGTGCCTTTTACTTATTATCATGCATTCAAAAAACGCTATATGTTGAGGAGACCTATGAGTAATGCTTTAGATTACAGCCCGCAATGTACCGCGTTTTTTTTTTTTTTTTTTTTTTTACAGCATACCTATTTGTAACTATAGAGTACCTCCACAGTACCTACTCATAGGTATGAAGGAACAATACGCAACGTTTAGGGAGTACGGGGGTAATAACCTGCAAAACCATAAGGCATTTAAACTGTAAGTATTTTAGAACTAAAGGGCACCTGTTTTGAAATTATGGTATGTATGATACACAGACCACAATTTTCCACTCCAGCATAACTTACAGCTGTATGTACGTGTAGGTAAACAGAAACAATGTGCAACTTTGGGGGATAAGGGGGTAATGACTTGGAAAATTGTAATAACATTTTTTTTTTTTTTTTTTTTATGTTATAACTTAATGTTTTATAATGTTATAATTTAATTGTAATAACAAAATATATGATGCAATATATTTTTACACTAAGTACAGAGTACTTATTGTATTATTACAACATACATATCTTGATACAAACAGTAAACTCTAGTATACTATAGTATAATTAAACATTTTACAAGAGTACAAAGAGAAGAGAAGAGAAGAGAAGAGAAGAGAAGAGAAGAGAAGAGAAGAGAAGAGAAGAGAAGAGAAGAGTTATTATATGTTATATTCAGAAATAATTACACACCAGAAAACATAACATTTATTTAAGTCCCCAATGAATCCTGTCATCACTTATTCACCCTCATGTTGTTTCTTTCTTCTGTTGAACACAAAAGAAGATATTCTGAAGAATGTTTGTAATCAGTAACTTTGACTTCCAACATTATTTGATTTTTCTATGCATTATCCCTTTAAATGGGTCAAAACAGCACTTATTCCCCCCCTTGAAGAAACAGTTGCTCACTAGGTTTTGGAACAGAGTCCTACTAGAGTTTGTCTTTGATTGAACATTTTCACTATACAGCTCATGGCTTTCTAAAAGCATCCAGCTAAACCAACAGCCCACCCCCATTCTTCATTATGCATGTCAGTGGTATCACATTTTACAGATATGAGGCCTTGAGCTTGTTATGCTACCCATAAAATGCAGGAATTCTGTGTAGATCCTTCAGACCTATGCTATAAAGTATAATATCCAACAAGTGATTTATGAATTCTTCCTTTATTTCCCCCCTCCTCCATACAGTGAGGTCTAATTACTCTCAGCGGCCTCTTTTTCCTCTGTACGCGCAATGCTCAAACTGATGTGCATAATTTATTTACCTCCTGACAGTTTTTGTATAAGAAACACAGAAACAGAGCATAACCTTGGTAAATTCACCAAGCACAGTCGTCTCATTGTCGCTTTGAACAGACGTGAGTCTGGATATGCTAATTCAGTGAACACACAGCTGTGACTCGCTTTTGTTTGTCATCAAGAACTCTGGCTGTGAATGCGGGAACAGGCCGTGGCTCGCTCTCTATTGACATGTTTTTTAATATTCATTTTATGTGCAGCATAAGCCATGGATCAGTGGTTCTTAGCCAGAAGGCCGGGGCCATTAAGAGCCTCAGTAAAACTTCAAGGCCAAAAAAATGCCTTAAAATTATTTGAAATAAGACAAAACAAGCTTTAAAATACCTGCCTAAAGTCAAGATATATCTTATTCTAATTTGCTCCCGCAAAAACTTTATTTATGTCTGTTTGTCTGTATATGTATATACATGTATGTATTATTAATTTTAGTTCACTCCTTCAACAACTGACTTCAACAACTGATTGATTGATTGATTGGTTGCAAATCTAGATGTGTAAGGAAGCTTCATTTTAAAAGTGTAATTTCTAGATGCATAAAGGTTCTAAACCCTGGAAAGGTAAGCAATTTAATATAATTGTATATGCATAGTTAATACATTTTCTAGTTATGCCAAGCAAAAAAAAAAACAGGTTGAGAACCAGTGTAGAGAACCAGAGTAAAGCACATAATGTATAATGTGGAATTATTGGCTTTACTGTTTGCTATGAGGACATGACAGGACTATCACATGAGCATATTTATGTACTAAACAGGCCAAGAGTTCAATATATGTTCCATTATGCTAGTTATGGACATAATTTCTGCTGGGTTAATGAACAGAACGAGTGTGTTTAGTGCCCCGGGCAACATCCTACCTCTCACATTTAGGGACAGCAGCACCTCCCATAATACAGAAATTAATATTTCACAGGGCTACAACACCCATCAGACAAATGCGTGTGGACGTCCTGTCAATACATGGCTGAAAGACTGATGAAATATGATGGCTGTGGGCAGGCCATGAACCTGTGTGAGTGGGTGTTGATACACGGGCTATTTTGGGTGAGTTCTACATATTTTAGCTGGGAGCCAGAGTCGGGTAGGCAGACGCGTGTCATGGTTTCCTGGCATATTAGAGCTAACAGCTTCAAATATGAAAATATCGGGTACAAGACAGTGAAACTATTTGCTTTACTTGAAATGTTACTAAATATCCTCCTTGTGGCTTTTCATACACTTTTGTAAATGAGGAAATATCACAACAATAACCCTTAACTTGCAACCCATAAAACAGAGTGCAAAAGCTTCTAGCAGCCTAAACTAGTTTGCTTGTGAGGCTGAACTGGTCTGTTTGCTGGTTTTATAAGGGTTTTGGATGTGTTATAGCTTCTCATATCAAGGGCAATAATGATTTGACTCATTTCCCCAAAATTGGTTCAAGCATTTTTTTAAGAGAATTGGTTCAAAAATGATTTGGCAATTATTTTATGACAATAATGGTGCTGTTGTCATGTGATCACTGACATTCCAGCATGGGATATCACATTCTCTCAAATGGCATTTATGATTACATTTAATATATATATATATATATATATATATATATATATATATATATATATATATATAAAAGTTCTAATATACATTTTATTTTAATCATTTTTGTGGTTGTTTTTGTTGTTGCTGTTGTAATTTCTGCCAAAGAATAATAATAATAATAATAATAAATTAAAAAATAAAAAGTAAATTGCAACTTTTTCTCTCACAGCTCAGATTTTTTTTTTTCATCTCGTAATTCCAAGTTTAAATATCAAAGTGCACCCAGCCCCCACACACACACACCAGATTTGCAAGCTTATATTTTGGGATTGTGAGTTAATTATTAGAAAGGTGCAAACACAGAATTATGAGGAAACAAGTCTGAATTGTGAGATAAAAAGCTGCAATTATCATTTGATAAACTGGGTTAGGTAAACTTGCATTTATGAGAAAAAAAGACTGAAGTCACAGTATTTCTTCTTCCTTTCTTTTCTTTTTTGGTAAAGGCAGAGTATGTGATTTGGTTTTTAATTATTATTATTTATTTATTTATTTATTTTTTTTTTCCTGGTTGAAAGTCTCTTCACATCCCAACAGCAATCACTATGTTAAGTGATATAAATGTATTTATGTGTATGGAAGGCGTAGGACCAAAAAATGTTTGTCCAATCTTATCCCTCAGTCCAAGGACTATAAGATAGGTCGTCCTACCTGCCTGTCAACATATGTATTTGTATACCTCTGTGCACCCTGTTTGTGCAGACAAAACAAAATACATCATCAGCGCGTTCCATTACGCTATTGCACACCGAGAGAACTGAAGGCGTTATTATTGTAATACTATGTGCTTTATACTTTAAAGTTTTCTCACTGTGAATGAGAAATGAGGTAATCTGACAACATTGCATTCAACTCTACCCCAACGCCGTCTCTCATGGTGTCGCTTGTTAGATATATAACATATACATTTCTTGAAGGAAAATGTTATAATTCACCTAATTCGTTCATGCGTTTTAATAAAATGCTATTGTTTAGTCAGACAAGTTTGTCATATTCTTGGTTTTCAAACGATTCACTGAAAATGTAGACAAAAAGACAAAACAGATTAATCACATCAAGAAAGCAGAAACACCGCAAGCGCTGACATCCAGTATCTCATATGCTGGAGGACACTGAGTAAATAACTAATCTAACTGCAAGCACCGCTAGCGCTGATTGCCTCATTACAAATGATTAACATGCCTCTTTGGCTAAAATTAACATGGCGATGTGTGCAATTAATTAACAATCTATTAGCTAAAATGCTATTACACACTCCATGTGCTCTTTCCTGGTGCTGATGAAGCAATTTCTGAATTATCAACATACATATCAAAGCAGATGCATGCAGACTTAATTAGCAAAGACACAAACTAATTTCAGACTGTAAAAATGTATTCTTACGACTGTGACCTCGGCGCTGATTTCTGCACCTCCTGCTTTATCTCTGCGGTTAGAGAGGAAAAGGTGAAATGGCTGGACGAGAGAACAACAGGACAGCCTCCGGAGAGTTCACTTCCTATTTGAAGGTTAGCTTTGCCAATTTTATGCTGATATAAGTCTGTTACTTGATTCAGTTATTCCATAAAGCCTCCACCCGCAATTAATTTACACGCCAAGCGTTGCCAACAAGATTGAGGATTCTTTGACCTTCTTTTACACTCTGTAGAATACTCAACTATACAAATAGCTTTCTGCTATAATTACTTGGCTAAATGCAGGTCTCAGTCTTCTGCCCATTTCATCACTGACTCCTGAGGCATAGATGCTCTTCTGTAATCAAGGCTCTGAAATCTAATTTATTTGAATAAGAAAACGCTATAACCAACAGCCATGTTTGTGCACTGCTCATATAGGGATCTAAAATTAGCTTATTGTGATACTACCAAGTAGGATCCTGGATATTCCTGGAGCAACATCCTTTGGGGCTGAGGTTTGGGTAGGACTAAGGCTATGTCCACACTAGTGCATTTTTTTTTTTTTTTTTTATGAAAATGATCCTTGTTCATACTGGCATTTCCTCTGTGTTTCAGAAAAAGAAAAAAAACAACAACTTTAAACTACCATAGAATATTTGCATTAATATCCCGTTGCGATCTAAAGCTGCTGTAATATGTTATTTGTATCCTTTCATATCAAGCTAATCGCAACACCAGCTAGCATTTCTCATGTAAACACTTTCTTGTTTTGAAAATATGCAAAATCTCATGAAAATCACATCCAAATCATATACTATCAGAAATGTATGCTCATTCGCTTCATGTTTCATGCATAGAAACATTTCTCTTTGATATGTAAAGAACAGAACGTGGAAGTTAATCACTGGAAGCGGAGGGTGGGTTATGAATGCGTAATATGACATATGAGCAGCAAAAGAGCTTCCTCGGAGTCAGAACAGTGATCATGGAAGAGACACACAGGCAAACAGCGCTGGAAGCTGCTAATGCTCATCAAAATCAGTGGGAAATGAATAGAAATGATGATTTCTGTTTAAAGAAATATAAAGTAAACATGTGTAAACGTCAAATGTGTGCCCACTTGGACTAAAAGCACTAATGGATGCTGCTGATCCAGAAGACTCAATCATGCAGTGAATGTGGGCAGCCATGCCTTCATTTTCAAAAGTCTCCATTTATGTCCGGCTACACTGAAACACAACCCTAAAGTTTTTCAACTAAATTGGGGTCTGTAGCGTTTCCAAAAGTCTTTGTTTTCGAGGTTTGAAAAGTCCAGAGTAGGGTGGAGTCCAGGTGCAACCATAGCAAAAGTTATGAATTTTTGAAATGAAAATGCACAAATGTAAACGTAGCAACGTAAAAGTTGGTGTGTGTATTCTGAAAAGTCCTAACATATTGTCATTTTCATATCTCAAATGGCATATATTTTTAATATCATTCTGTGTTGGAAAATGACATTTTTCCCTCTTGTGCTGCAAAGGTTAATTTATGTCCTCATTGTCCTACATTTGTGTATTAGTCGCCTTGAAGGCTATGACATTAGAGACATGAGGACATGATATTTTTGTCTCTGGCACTTATTGATTCCCAGTCCTTTTTGTCTCCAGTCTAATTTTAAGCAGACAAGCTCCTGTGTCACTTTACACAAACAAATTGAATTTAATCCGTAGTGACGATTTGGGTCAGAATCACAGTAGTTCCTCCAGATTAAACTCACTGTGGTGTCAAATTGCTCTTTTGGGTAAAATTCTGTCTAATTTCACCCTCAACCGCGTATCCGTGGCTACTAAATAAAGATCAATGCTTTGTTTCCTCAACTTCTTGTAAAAAAAAACACATTCCACTGATTCCACTTGACCTCAATCGCTCTCTGGTGACGTGGTGCGAAAACGTTCATATAAAGGTTTGACAGGATTCATTATCTCCTTTGAAGCATTTGAAGTGTAAAATGCATCTAGGATCCAGCAGATGATGGAGATTGGAGACGAGATAGAACTGATCTTAATGTCCCTCTGTTAATTGCTGCTGTAGGCACACAGCTAATACAACCAGAATCTCATTCAATGAAGCATCTTGATTGTAACACCTCTGGCTAAAGCTATCATCCCACCAGGAGATAGAGGACGATAGCAAAGAGAGGAGTCTCTCCTGTGGGTGAATTAAGGCTAATGGAGTTGAGATTTGTAAGTTTCTAACTCGTTGATTCATGATACAAAGGCCCTCCAGTCTCTCCTAGCAAAACCAAAAGGATTCGGCCTTAGTGAAGTAATTAAACACCTTCCGAGACAGACTGATGCGGTATGATTGTACTATTCTGGAGTGTATTTTGTGTGTGTATTTTGTAAAAGCTGCTTGCCAGCATGTACAGAAATGCTAGCAATACTTGCGAGCATGATGCAAGCATTAGTGGAGTGGCTAGCGTAACAGTAATTGTGCCTCCATTCCAAAACGGAAATTCAAATAACTTTGCAAACAAGTGTTTAATCCAACAGGGGAATCTATACAGTGTGTGTGTGTGTGTGTGTGTGTGTGTGTGTGGGAAGTTTCACACAAACCCCACTCTATGACTCAGACTTTGTAGGATCATGCAGCTTTTGCAAAGAGACGGTGCGTTTCCCAAAAGCATTGTTAGCTAAATATGGTTGCATGTTCCATTGCTAGCAACATAGTTCAGAGATTTGCAGTTTCTTGAAACCAAAGTTCCAATGAACAGTCGCAAACTAGTGTTTGGAACTACAGCTTTCATCTTTGGTTAGTAGCATATGCACACACACACACTCATTTCTGTTCACTCTAACTATTTGAATTTCAATTCACTGTAAATCTCCTTAAGGTTGATTTATACCTCTGTGTCGGACACATACGCCGTAGCCTAAGACATAGGCTGTAAGTCAATTTTCATTTATACTTCTGCGTCATAGTCCGCTTCGACATGCAGTATACAAGCAAACCACTAGTCTGCAGTGTCCACAAGCTTTTTATTGATCTTTTTGAAATCGTCCACAGCTGAGCATCGCAGGGGATGGGCCAGTTAAAATAAGACCCCCCCCCCCCCCACCCCCTCCCCCCCCCCCACCCCCCCCCCCCCCCCCCCCCCCCCCCCCCCCCCCCCCCCCCCCCCCCCCCCAAAAAAAAACGGGGTTTCCCTTCATCTCCGTTCCAGCGCTTTTCTGCGGCAGTGAGAGAGGACAGCAACGTGTATCGCTGTCCTCCGCTCAGTGCTGAAGGCAAGCGGACAAAGGAAATACACCTTAATTGTTGGCAGTAAGCTAAATTCATTTTTATCTCCTATGAACGTTCAATACACAAAAAGACTGAAACGGAATTATATCTTTGGAGGTTCTGTTTCTCTCCATTTATTTACAACACGGCGGGCAGGGAACTGTCCAAAAATTATTTAATTGTTTCTTATAAATTCAGAATGACAAGAAGAACTATATCGGCATGAAATAACAGCAGCATTGAATCTGACACAGCTGCTAAACACAAACAGCAGGAAAACCGCCCAGACACTAACGATATCGTTACCCTAACTTTTAGCCTATACTTGCCTTGCTGGTGTGTGAGGGGTGTGCCTACTACGGGAGGACTTGATGGGGAGAGGGCGGCCGAGCAGGATGGTAAGTCGCAACTTAAATTTGCAGGAGTTTCCTCCTGCTGTTCCTCGGAGCATTTTCTTGCTGAATTTAAAATAAAATAAGCTGCTTTGTTTTGTTTTACGTTTCATATCGGCAAAACTGTCTGTGTCTGTCTTGAATGAATGACGTCCGCCAACGTCATTCATTTCATTGGATCACTTGCTGGTGGGGTAGAAGCCCGCTGATTGGCTGAGAAGATTTCGCTCAAAGCTTTCCTCGGGCTGCTTATTGGATGAACCGCTGGAATGAAAATCACTCACTACTCATAGGTCTGGGCCAAAATGGGTGGGCCCGGACCTAAAATGGGTGGGCCCAGGCCCACCCGGGCCCAATGGTAGCGCCGCGACTGGTGTTGGTGGGCCCAGGCCCACCCGGGCCCAATAACCATGACAAAAGCCGAAGAAGAAGCAGCTTGTCGGTGAAGCATCAGCCGTGACTGCGGCAAATAAATATTAAAGAGACAACAACGGAACAGCAGAAGATGGCATTCTTTCAATCTCCACAAGGACTTGTAACGTACCATGACAGAACAAAAAAGTGATGTAATGCTACGTTTTATAATAAATAAGACACTTGTTCTTTGCTTAGTTTTATTTAACATAAGAAGGTGTAACATTAAAATATATTAAAGTGTAAAAAAACACAAAAAAAAATCAAATACATACGGAGGGAGGGGTACTAGCAGACCAATCACAGTATTTGTGTTTATATTTGATTTGGGGGGGTTTGTAATTTTTGGAGAGGTGCATGTCAGGCTACGCTGTATCCTGCACGTACTATGCACAACCTACGATGTAGTTTCGACTCAGAAGTATAAATCAGCCTTTACTGTACAGGCATCTGTTAACTGAAATTCTGCATTCTGTTTACCTCAATTTAAATGGATTTAAAAAACACTGCCAATTCAATACTAAATGGTTCACTATACGGAAAACATATCCTTTTTACGTCTCGTGGAACAAAGAAAGTCACACGACATGATTAAGTAATCACTGAATAACCGAACTATCTCTTTAAATTCACTACAGCAGTGCATCGTCTGAGGGAATCAGTTGCGTTAAATGAGTCTGCTTAGGTTATGATCCATGTGACGCCTTCTGCGATTTCTCACAAAAAGTACAAACTCTGGAAAAGCAGAGTCAAATTGAATAAACTAGAATTCTTACAATCTGTCTCTACGACAAAGTCCTTTGCCTTTGGCACCTCTATATGACCTGTGCACTGCAAACAGGACCATGACATCAGCGACGTGTATTTTCACTTCTCTGTAGGACATTTCATCTTAGTCTGGCAGCCATTTCACAGCTATGACAGGCCTGATGTCTGTTCCATTCAAGACCTCCTATCAGACATCTGCATAGTTTGTCACGAGCCACATTCCGCCTATCGCTCTGCTTTTAATATCCCTTACATGCACATGGCTATCCATGCACTCTGCAGATCCATCAGTAATTGCAGGCATTCACTTACGATTGCAGCAGAGGGCAGATGCATTCCCTGGTGGTTGCATTTAAGCAAGATTGATCTCTTGTGCGTCCTGTGACCCCTCAGGGGCATTTAAAAAGCGATCTCTCCCAGGCGGATGGGGGCAGAGAGGACGAAAGCTTGCTTCGTCTCTCGTGAAGACATTTACGGCCCATTCTCAGCTTACAGGACACAGGCATTAAACCGGGCTGAGATTGCCAGCGGGCCGGCCCCGATTGAGGATTCATCCCACAAATATTCATGTGTATTTAATGATCCTACCTCACTTCATTCCACATGAATTATGAATATGATGAGTTAAAAAGACATTTGCGCTGGAGAGAAGAGCATAGGAGGAGGAGGAAAACTGGGACAGAGGTTGAAGTCAACAGCAAATAATCGTGGCGATGCTGGTGATTTTTTCCCAAGGTTAGCGAAGAGGGTGAATGTGGCAAGTGACGTAGCCTAGCTCTGGGAAACTCCACAGCCCCGCTTCGCTTTGTTTTGGTGGTCAACCTCGCTCAAAGCGATAAAACCCTCACATCACGTTTGACTAAAATAACGCTGGCTGGCTACAAACCCTCTAATATGATAGAGACACGGACGCCAGAGTGCATGTCTTAATCATGTTAAGTGTAACAGTTGACATTTCAGTCTGCCTAGGGCTGCCTTGGACACATTTTAATCAGGAATTCAATATGCTTAAGTGCCCTCTTAAAGCTCGCGCGCTTTAACATTTGAGTGGATGACAAACAAGAGTGTTTGCGCCAAAGAAATGGAAAAATCTTTTAAGAAGCTAGCTTAAAACATGCCAGATTCTTAGAAATGTACTCTTTGTATTCATGTTCGTTTCATATGGCTTTGAAAAACTTCCATAGCCTACCATTTTCAAGAAAAACTAAAATGTGCTGTATATATTTACACGAAACGGATTCTTATTGTCATGGGGCATGACCATAAAGACTGCCTCTGTGGAGCCCAGCAACACTGGCCATCCTGAGAATCTGACTGAGGAACAAGAACAGTCAGAGAGAAACGACAGAGAGCTTCTTTCTTTCTAGTATCGCTCTTCTCTCTCTCTCTCTCTGCGGGTTTATTTTATGTTCTATCTCTCTCTCTGGTTTATTACGGGTGTTGGCTCAACAGAAACTCAACAGAAGTATATTTTGTGCTTTGAGAGTTTGTATTGGAAGTCAGTGAAGTTCTGAGGACGAACATTTGCCATCTACTGTTGGATGCTTGGAATTACACACTTAAAGGTGACGCGCGTGATTCCTGACGCCAACTAGCGGCACCAAAAAGACCTGCAACCTGGTGTCTGACCCTGTAGAGATCAAGGACTGGCGCAACAAACAAATCTGGCTAAACAATCGTGTGAAACTTTACATTTACAGACAGTTATTATGAAAAGAGAATATGATTAACTCAAAGAATAAAAGTGTGAATTTAAAAGCTGATTCTACAACTACCACTTTAGTGCAGTGTATAGGTTAAATCAGCAATGAAACATTTTTTACAATAAATAAAATACTGAAGAAACTTAGTGTAATATTTGATGTAATAAGGTTAAAATATTTGCGACTTAGTTCAACACCTGTAAATAAAGCTACGTTTTTTTTTTTTTTTTTTACCTTCTGCTTAAAAGTTTTCTTGAATCGCAAATCAAACAGGTATTAATTTAAGCATATCCTTCAAATATAAAATAGCACCAAAATTAAAAATATCAGACTCTATATTTGAGTCACTGCGTCTGTGACATATGCAGAGAACACATTGTTTCAATGAAATTAGTCTTAAAAAAATTACCAGCATACCTCTTTTATAACATCACGGCTACAAACTAATAAAGTAACATTATTGCACTTGTGCACAGATAAACACAGAATAAGATGATTATAAATAATATTCTCACACACACACGCACACACACACACACACACACACACACGTACACACACACGTACACACACATACACACACAGGTACACACACATACATTCATTTTCACTGTATTAATGGTGGATTGTGTGTCTGAACATCTCTCTTTTTGAACTATGTGTATTTAACTTTACTACTGTATTTACCATTAATGCATATGATTAGTTCAATTTAAACAATGCAACACTTATGGACAGTTAGGTCTTGTAAATTGTACTCTTAAAACGGCGAAATAGCCCTCCCTGTGGTCTTTCCCGGAACTGCTACTGTCGTGAAAGTAGCTGTTCATCACGACAGTTATTGCTCAACACACGGCAATAGCGTTTTAAAATCGACAGATGGGTTGGTCATAAATTCAAGATAGCATAGTTAACGCAATCAACCGGCTGGATTATCAATATTTTGCAAAATGGGAATAGCCGATGAGGCTGACCGGACTCTGTTTGTCGGGAATTTGGACCCTCACGTGACAGAAGAAGTTATATTTGAGCTGTTCTTACAGGTGAGTGCTTTAGTGCTGTTGATTAGCTTGCTAATGCTAATGAAGGACTGCTGTTTATTTTTATTATTATTATTGTTATTATTATTTTTTTTTTATCGATTTTCAGACGATCCTATTGAAAACAGTAGATTCATGTTTTATTAAAAAAGTACTGTGGTGTCGCTTAAAAATCTGTATGAAATATGTATGTCTCTGTTGCTCGCGGGGACGTTAGTTTAGTTTGGAACACTTCAGAACACGCTTACACTTAATAATTTGAACAATCATTCAAAAATATAATAATGGATATTGATTTAATGTTTATTTTAAGATGTTGTTGTTGTCTATGCAAAGACACTTTAGCTCTTGTCATTCATTCGTCTTTATTTTGATTAAGTGTCGTTCATTTACAATAAGGGCAATACATTTTAACTAATAAATATCACCATAATTATCCACTTGATTCATCGCAGAACTTTAAGGTAGTTGTTTTTTATTACAATACTTCTGATATATAACTTAGTTTTGAAATATGCAAATGATGCACGATCTACTGAAATATGCACGAATTTGCATGCATTAGCAGAACAGAAAGCGAAACATTGAATGAAGCCTGGTTCAGAATGCTTGTTTTATTTTGTGCATATATTACAGTGACTGCTTTCTGCAGAGAAGATTTTGCATGTCTCTCTTTTTAAAATAATTTTATCAGACAGGTTAAAATATAAACAGGAATAAATATTCCCAAGTTTAGTTTCTGGATCAGTTCAGGAGAAAACTAATTTTGAGAAAATGGCTTTTAAACGTGTTTTAATTCAAATCTACCGACACTAATGTAATACATTTAAATGTGTATTTTGAGTTTTTTTTTTTTTTTTTTTTTTTTTTTTATTATTTTTTTTGTTTTCCACTAGTCTTAAAAAAAAAAATAAAACAAAAGATGACAAACAAATAGTGCTGGTTTTGCCTGTGGTGTCTTGGCTAAAGTAACAGAAATCAGAGGTCTGATATATGTTTCCCTTTCCAACAGGCCGGGCCGTTGATCAAAGTCAAAATCCCTAAAGACAATGATGGAAAATCGAAAACCAGTTTGCATTTGTAAACTTCAAACATGAAGTGTCTGTTCCCTACGCCTTAAACTTGCTGAATGGAATCCGTCTGTATGGACGGCAGCTCAACATACAGTTCAGAGCCGGTAGCTATTTACACTTTTATCTTGCTTTTTTTGTGCGCATTAGAGAAGTATCACTGTCTATCATTTCACCACTAGAGGACACACACCACACCACCACACACAGCATAGACGCACACACACACACACACACACACCAGTTATTTAATAGTTATTTATAATCTTTAAGAATATGTTAGAAAACAGTATATAATATATATAGGTTGTATAATATACAGACTTAATTTCAATGCCATTTGCACTTGATTCTGTTCATTTTGTAATACGTTTAAAAAATATAAATTTTTTATATAATATATATATTCATAATAATATTTAAAAAATATATATTTTGATAATATTACAAAATAAAAAGTAAAAAAAAAAAAAAAAAAAAGCATATAATGAAAAATATCTTTCCAGCCCAGCAGTGTAAGGAACCAGATGAATGGTCATCTAAATCTGTGTTGTGTTTTTAAACAGGCAGCAGTCATATTAATCAGGAAGGCAAAAGTCCAGCAAACTCTAAAAAACCCCCAGTCCAGCAGCAAATACACCTGGTCACCGTGGTGGAAGGTAACCTCTGATCTTAATGTAGTGATTTGAGTGGTTAGTGGTTATATTTACACCTGCTCTGTTTCAAGTGATCCTGTCACAAGATGTCAGCTGACACACATCACTGTTTACAATTTGTGATCGCATTTCTTCAAGTGGAGGGTTTCTGATTTCATGACTGCGATACTCATTTACTATGTATCAAAAATGTTAAGGGGAATCATTTCTATCAAGTGTATAATATTAGGGTTGTGCAGAATGATTATATGCATAGCCAATCAAACGATTGGTGTGGGAAGGAATTTATTTTTATTTATTTTTTTTTTTTATTTTTTTTTTTAAGCTACCCGAGGCTGCATTTATTTAATCAAAAATACATAAAAGCCAGTAATACTGTAAAATGTTATTACAATTTAAATTAAAATATATATAATATATTTGAAGATATATTTTTAAATGTAACGTGTTCAAATTGTACTTTGCTGATTTTATTATTGATGTTGTAAATAGTTGTTGCTGCTTAATATTAGACATTTTAGGCAATTTGGAAATCCTGGCCAGAACATGGTCCTTGCTGAATAAAAGTATTAATTTCTTTAAAATAATAATAATAATAATAATAATAAAAAGTCTCACTGACACCACCCTCTTGAATGGTAGTGCACTGTATTGGTTCTGGGGGTTTTAACCTGAACTGATGTACTTTTCTATTCTGGCAGAACCCCAGAGCAGATGGGCTCTCCGTCCTACTCCCCTCCACAGCATGTACAAAGGTCTTTCTCTTCTCCTGACAGTTTGCAGAGACAGGCCATGGTGAGAATACCTCTACTTACACTTCTGCTCATGCTTGGATTCCTATGTTCAAAATCTATATTAATTAATCTCAGACCAAAAGTAGATTTTTTTTTTTTTTTTTTTGTTGTTGATGGACATTAATGGAAGTTTAAAAAAATGAAGATTTGCTGAAAATGTACTCGCCCTCAGACCATCCAAGATGAGTTTGTATCTTGAACAGATGTGGAGAAATGTAGCATTGCATCACTTGCTCATCAGTGGATGGTCTGCAGTGAATGGGTGCCGTCAGAATGAGAGTCCAAACAGCTGATTAAAACATCACAATAATCCACAGCACTCCAGACCATTAGGATTTTGAGTTTTTAACAAACACATTCATCATTAAGATGTTTTTAAAATTCAGACTGCTGTTTCTGGGTAAGTCCATAATCCAAAATAGTGCTTCCTCCAGTGAAAAAGTGTTCTCGTCTGAATCAGGAGAGAAAGCTGCACAGATCAATCCCTGTTTATAAGCAAAAACAGTTCTAAACTAATATGTGGGTGGATGTGATGTGAGAGGACAATAAGAGATGGATTTTTTTTGTTCCTTCCACTGGAGGAAGTGTTTTTTATGGATTATGGACTGGTATCTTTTCCAGAATCAATTGTTTAAAGTTAAAAATGTCCTGACGATGGATATGTTTCTTGCAAACACAGCTTTTCGCTTCACAAGACATTAACTGATGGACTGGAGTGGTGTGGATTATTTTGATGTTTTTATTAGCTGTTGGGACTCTCATTCTGACGGCACCCATTCACTGCAAGTGATGGGATGCTACATTTCTCCAGATCTGCTCAGATGAAGAAACAAACTTTGGCTGAATTATTAAGATGCTGTGTGTTCCAGTGTCATGTCTAAAATATGCTCTAAAGTCATCCCTCACTTTTTTTTTCTTTCTTTCTTTTTTTTGTTTAATAGGTGAATAACATGTGGCAGGTTCAGATGCAGCAGTTGCTCCAGCTCAATGGAGGTTTCCAGCAGGGCATGCAGCAACTGCGCAGTCCAGCGGACAGTAATCACTGGCAACAGGATCGGTCCGTCCAGCGTGTTGGTCGTAGAAACTCTCAAGGGGAATATAAAAAATATCGGGGGAGATATAAGGGGCGGGGACAGAGGGGGAAAATATGTGAAGAGTATGGGCGAGAGAGAGAGCGGTGTGATCTATATCACCATGATGACCGCAGCGGAGGACACAACAGAAATTACCCTCCTGAAAGACGGAGAGACTCTAGAGAGGGACGATGGAAACGCTTTTAAAAGCCAGCTTTAGTTGCATTTTAGTTCTCTTTTTTTTTTTTTTTTAATCAACTGTTTTTATAACCTTTTGTTATCTTCCAAGATTTTTTAAATTTTCTATTTTGTGGATTGCATCTTAACTGTTTAAAAAAAAAAAAAAAGTTAATAGCACAACCGTACTGCATTTTTGACACTGAGGTTAAGGCATTTGCATTGTAAGTTGTTTGTAGAGATGCAAGAAAAAAAAAAAGTAATAAATTGGCCATCTTATGTGCTGGCCTGTTTTAAATATATATTTTCATCTCAGGGGGACACCTATGTTTATAACTTTTATTTTTTTATAATGTCCTTTTTGAGAAATACATCTGTATGAACAACAACAACGTGCATAAAAGAACAAAATATGTTAGATTTTTCCCCCTAGAAATTTGTAATTTCTCAGGATTTCTCATTTTGAAAAATAGAGAACTAGTTTTTGGGTGCTTCATGTTTAATTAAACGTGCTTTTATTTTTTTGGTCTTTATTTGTTATTTTTTACAGATTGCGTGTTTACTTTCTACATTTCTCTTTTGGGGATGAGATTGATTATCCATCGAGACTTGGAGCAATAACTTGTTTTAATACTTTTGTAAATATGCCATTTTTATTATCAAGTGCAACATTTGGTTTCATAAAATCACTTTACTGATCTCTTTCTGTCTGAACTTGTTTGTTGGACTCTTACATGTGTTTACGTCATATTAACGCTGTTTTAATTCAGCATTTTTGTAAACTGGTCTGGAGCTCTAACAGGGATTTCAGAGTATAGTTGGCGCCATAAATGAAGCATGTATAGTCATAATATTTATTCTTCTTTACATAATGTATGGATCCCAATGCAGGCTTAGTTATGTACTGTAGGATAAAGTGGGACAGTTTTCAAAAGATTTGCAAAGAAGTAAAATCTTTTGAAAGTTATGTTAACATTTTGTTGATAGAACTTCTTTTCATATCAGCTTGGTGGTTAAGCTGGTTTTTTGGCACGTGATACTGCTTTTGTAATGGTCAGGTGATCTGACTCTAGACCATCTAGGTCAAGTCTAACAGGTCAGATCCCACTTACTTTTTTTTTTTTTTTAAGCTACCATCCATCAGTAGGCTATTTAATTCCCAGTCCTGTGTGTTTTGTTTTATTACATTATTTGTGTTCTTTATAGAAAGCGTTCTCACTTGCTCATAGTTTGGTTAAGCATTTGTATTTGTCATACAAATGAAAAGTTCCACAGAATAAGACGTTAATCATGAAACGTATTTGCTCACTTGTATAAACTTTCATTTTAATATAATTGTAAATACCTAAATAAACACGTCTGTTTAAACCGCGCGCGCGCGAGAGAGAAGCCAAATTACCATGGACCAATTTTTTTTTTAATTTTAATTTTTTTTTTTTTGTTTAGCCTACTCTAAATAAAAATGAGTAGCCTATGGAATCTGCAACCACAGAAGCTTTCAGCTTGTCATTTTAATTCATTCTTTCTTTGTTTCTTTCGTCGAAAACGGTAGGCTAAATGTTTGTAAAGGTTTTATGAGAACTTGAACTGGACCTTTAATACTCGTGATAATAAAAGGCTACAACAACTACGACACATCAGGCAGCGGGATCCTTTAATGTCCGATCTGAGGTCATAATCCAACCTTCCGAAAGTGCTTTAACTGCTATCAGCGGCTCCCGGTGTGCATGAAGCCGAACATCCCCACAAAGCTCCTGGATCCAGAGGCGCGCTGAGCCCCGAGTCTCTGCGTTAATCTGCGGAGGATCGGCTTCTAATGAAGCTGCTGTACTGGGAAACGCGTTACTGGGGAGCTCAGCCTCTGCGCATTCATCGCTTAATTGATTGAGCTGCTTGGCGTCCGGGATTCAGAAAGGGGTGGCCAGCCTTTTACCACTCTATTAAAATCCCCATATTGTCGTATATGGAAATAAATTAATATAATGTCTCTGTACGTAGCCATACGATATATATATATATATACAGTAGTCAACATTTGAAGTGGATCAAAAAAGTTTGTCCTAAGATTAAAAATTGTCCCAAGACAAGAACGCATTTTGGTGTTAGGTTTTAGGACAACTTTGATGAAAGGTTTTGATCCACTTCAAATGTTGACTAGTGTATTTACTTCATTTTAAGAATGTTGAAATATTCTACCTTTTTAATTCCTATTTTCATTTATGCACGAGCACACAGACACACACACACACACACACACACACACACACACACACAGAGAGAGAGAGTGAACACGCTGTCATATCATCAAGAATTTTCAGAAATAAAATTGGAATGAGAATTGAATAGTCAACACATCACTGGAAGAACATAAAGCGTAAAGACATGTTTATAGGGTCAGAATTATAATTAATGATTTAAAAAAATATTACATTATTATTGTTTTGTAAGTTAAATTAAATCTATCTATCTATCTATTATCTATCTATCTATCTATCTATCTATCTATCTATCTATCTATCTATCTTTATGTTTGTATTTATGTGTGTGTATCTATCTATCTATCTATCTAATCTCCAGGCGCTGTGTGCAGTTCACAGGTGCCAGCCATGAACCCACTTCGCACTAATATACTGTAGAGTCTGTTTATCTTGATATTCTGTTGTATCCCTCTGTTTTAAAGCCAGCAGTTGTTCTCATTTCTTTCCTTTGATCAAGGTCTCCAACCAAAAAGAGCTCAAAGCTTCTCCAGTGGAGATCTCTAGATTTCCTTCACATAATCCCTCACGCTTTGAGCGCGGCGGCTGTTATCTCGGATCCTCTGCGAGTTATATTTACTCTCATACATGGGAAAATGATAATCATTTGGACAGCGGACTCACGGCTCTGAAAGGCAGAAACCCGACACTGAGCTCGATGAAGGAGTTCAGTGCGCCACAAACATCAAAGCAGCGCTCCATCTGTAATAAACATCATAATGTCAAACAAAACTTCTACTGCTGTCTGGAAAGAGCTGTCTTTCTCACTCGTTCTGTAACAAAACCGAGAGAAACGTCTGTTCACCTCCATCATTTCACACGGTTAATACTGTCTGACACTGATTTGAGAAACACTTCACGAACACCTGTCGATTCCGCCTCGTAGTTCACCAGCAGCAACGCAGGAGAAATATTTGGTTAATCTTACTTACTTTATTTTTATTTATGTTTTTTATTTTTTACCACGAATTTCGCTTAAAAAACGCTTAAAGAAAAAAAAGATAGTGGGGGTAGTGGGGGGATAGTGTGAAAAATAAATACAAATTAATACACTTTCAGAAACGCAACTGGAATTTTCAAGACATTTTTACAGTTATATCGCCATTTATTCAAGTCTAGATTGCACTTATATATATATATATATATATATAGATATATATATATATCTATATATATATATATATATATATATATATATATATATATATATATATATATAGGCTATTAGGATATTTGTGACCATAGGGTTTAATATGCAATTGTATTTTATTTTCTTTCTTTCTTTTTTTTAATTTTAACAAATTACCGTTGTTCCACCTCCAGAAACTAACAAACTGCTCAAGATAAACACAAAACAAAATGCTTTCCGCGTGCACAGTTATCAATTATAGAAAAGGTTTTTATATAGGAGTTCAGTCAGTGCGCCATGCTCCTATATTCGTTACCTTTGTTATTCTTTATAGAAGTTTATGATTATTGACAATCGAATGCAATTTGATCGCATGATTACACTGAATGTTAATTTTAAAGCACAAACAAACAAACATCATCAAATAAAGGACTAGGTTGCCCTTCCTTCCCGCTGTTATCATTAATAATTATGCAACACCATATAAAAACTATTTAGCTTTATAATGCTTTAAAAAAATATTTATTTTATTTTTAATGAAGCCGATCTAATTAAACTATTTAAATGTTAGTCAATGATCTTAACTTAGGCTATATAACTTTAGTAATAATGGTTGTGAACGTTAGATATTAATAAAATGCATTATGAAGTTAAGCTATCTATGTTTATTTACTCTATTTCTTTTGCTAGTGAAGCGCTTAACTTTGCCCTACATATATGATTGATGCCTCTTGTCCTGGCAAGTGAAATAGCTGCTTTACGCGATCGTTGAAAGTTTTAAGACACACAGAAGTTTTCCACCAACAGCAACACAAAATAACAGCAATAAATGAAACCATTAAAGCATGTCACCTTTTTAGTTTTAATGACGTTAACTCTTTGGTAGACAAATAACGCCTGCTCCATGTTAAAATGTATTTTATTATGAATATTTCAGAATGAGTTTCAAAAACACTCGGCCTCTTTTCTCTTGTAAACGAGGCATCATCACCTTTGTAAATAACAAAATCTGGCTCATGCTGACCTATAATTTACAATTTTAGAGACAAAGCTTATCGCGCAGCTTTTCCATTTGTAAAATAAGTCGCACGTTTATTTCATCTGCAGAACTTTGATGTATAAAATTAAATAAAATACTAAATAAATAAATACATATATGGGGTATTATGTTTACTTTTTTTACAACAATAATAGAAGAAGAAGAAGAAGAAGAAGAAGAAGAAGAAGTGCAGACTTTTAAATTAACATTGAACCGTAATTCCATCAAGTGTAGGTTTCCCTGGATCTGTGATTGGGGAAAAAAAAAAAGAAAAAAAAGAAAAGAAAAAAAAGGTTCATTGTTCTGTACAGTGAGAGGGAGAGAGAGAGAGAGAGAGAGAGAGAGGGAGAGGGTGATTGACGTGAAGTGTGTCTGCTGTTGCACACAGCAGTGCAGCAGTGACAGGAGAGTTGGTTTATATAGCGGTGACTCAGAGCGCCGCGCGCACTCGCTACATGAATGAGCGCGCGGAAGACACTATCACACTATCAGCGCAGCGCCAGAGCCGATCAGATGAGATGTCGTTTTAGATCACTATCATACTTTCAAAGTTTTACACAACTTTCAAGAAGGCGATTGTCAGAAGTTTTGTGGTGAACGTCACGCGGCGCGTATCTGGACACTATGCATTGTCAAGCAGAGCTGAGAGTCGCGAGCAGCGCGCAGCTGAAAGCCGCCAGAAGACGATACAAGACTTTCATGATCGACGAGATCCTCTCCAAGGAAACTTGTGATTACTTCGAGAAACTTTCTCTTTACTCGGTTTGTCCCTCTTTAATCGTCAGACCCAAACCACTGCATTCATGCCCTGGTAAGTGAACAACAAATATTTATTTATTTATTTATTTATTGATTGATTGCCCTTTCACCCTCTTTTATTGCAATTACTTATTAAGAATTCGAGCGGAAAATATAGTCATTATTATTGAGAATAAATGATTGTGACATATTATTTGTGACAAGTTAAGATCTTACGATGAAAGCATCGTTTATAATGTGCATGCAACATGCTTTTGTGAAAAAGTGATACAAATATATGTTTTTCTTATACAGAAATAAAATAGTTATTTTGCCTTTTCCCCCCACAAGTTTGAAGAGTACTTGGTCCGAGTGTGCCACCTATTTTTGCTTCCCATAAAGCAGTTATATAAGATAAGCTTAATGCAATAGTTTTTGAAACTAATAATAAACAATATATATATAATTGAAGTAAATGTGTTTCTAAATGTTGTATACGGAAGCGTCTTGCTGAATACATTATATTTCTAAATTCTGTACATGAAAGAACGTCCAGGAAATCGATAGTTATAATCAGTATTGTATCCAAGATTAAAAAATACGACTAAAAATAATAAACAGTATATTTTGCCCAGGGATGTTAAAGTGGGCTGCTCCAGCTACGCACTCGGTAAAATGCGCTTCAGCATGTTCTGAGTTCATATTCCTATTTAAAGGATGAAATAGTAGTTAAAATAGAAGTATTTAAGTTGTTTGTTGGTCGTGAGTTAAATTGTGCAGTAGACACAGTATGTGTGGTAAATGTCAAAAACAAAAACATGTAACGGTACAGCTGAAAGTGGAATGACTTTTTGCCTTAAAACCAATATATATATATTTAAAAAGAATGTGATAGATTTCCTAAGATACGTGAGGCGTACATATTTCATTTCTTTTATTAAGTTTACATTAGCTTTGTCTGATTGGTGGCTGTTGTTATTATCAATACCTCACATGCATCTGACCCAAAATACACACAAACCGTTTTTGTTTGTTTGTTTGTTTTATTTCCACCATATGCATTGAGCTAAATTATACTCAATTAAAATTATAACACACACACACACACACACACACACACACACACACACACACACACACACACACACACACACACATACCTTTACATTTATCCAGAGTCATGACAGTTGAATAGATAATAGTTGAACTCCACAGATAGACACCCCTTGAATTATCACCACTCCTCCCTGATGATTTATCACGGCACAATAGATGACACTCATCATATTTCATATTTAAACGTTTTAGCCTACCATGTTTTGACTGTTTTTGCCTCAGTGACCTCAGGGTTTTAGTGTGCACACATTTCCCAATCTGCATTTGTTTCATTCATTTAAACTGTCACATTTAAAATGAGTCAAGTATCTGTGGTAAAAAAAAATAAATAAAAAAAAAATAAATAAAATAAAATTATATATATATATATATATATATATATATATATATATATATATATATATATATATATATATATATATATATATATATATATATATATAATTATTCCTCTTACTCACAAACTCTTTGGTAGCTACAGGACATTTATCTATTTACAGAACTGATGCCACACTCTTGACTATGCAACATAGGATGCAGTCAGGTATGACATCCTGAAGCAACAGGTGCAATGTCATTCCATCATAATGAGAAGCCTTGTGTGAGGTTCACAAGAAATCACAAAATGTTCCTGGCATGTCATTAATCCAAATTGTAACATGGCACATGTACAAAAACGTTTGACCTTCAAGATCATGATTGCATCACGGTAGTACTGGTAGCAGCACCCGTGTAATTAGGTTTAAGGGACTGATTAAGCACATTTGTGAATTCTCACAGCAACTGTGACCGATCTAAAGGTTTAGCAAGGACTCAACTGTGGTTTTGTATGTGATTTTCCAAACAGAGAACCACAGATCAAGTATTATTCCAGTTGTCATTTAAAACTCACTGTTCCAGATACTCATTGCACATGATTGTTCGCTATATTAACATTTCACATGCATGCTGACAGTTATCCATACCAGACCATTCATTCATTCATTCATTCATTCATTCATTCATTCATTCATTTTTTTTCTTCTTTTTTTCGTTACTGTAGTTATACGACCAAATAAAATCCGGTCTTGTAAAACTAAGTGTTGTTCAGTAGCAAGACAAGCAAGTTTTTCAGGTCAGAATGACTTATCTCACAGCAAATCTTGTTTTGCATTGATGGATAATTTTAGGTACATATTGATCTTGTTTCACAACACAAAAGCATCA
Organism: Cyprinus carpio; assembly: GCF_018340385.1. Classification (NCBI taxonomy): domain Eukaryota; kingdom Metazoa; phylum Chordata; class Actinopteri; order Cypriniformes; family Cyprinidae; genus Cyprinus; species Cyprinus carpio. Next base: position 416,788 of record NW_024879156.1, on the reverse strand, counting down.
AGAGATTTCACAACCAGGCGTCTCCAGATCATATTAAAATTATGGTAATGCCCAAAAAGCCAATATTACAGATTTGATGTCACTATGTCTATTCTTTATTGACATATCATGGTTCCATGGATAATCTTTAACATATATGGCATTTTTCAGATGAACAAAAGCTTGAAAAAGGTTATTCATATTATAAAAAGGCTCCTTTGAGAACTGTCAGCTGAAATATTTTCTAAGGAACCAAAACTGGTTATTATATGGCATCACTGTGAACACCCCTTTAGGAGCTTTATTTTTTTAAGAATAGATGTGTGTATGGAACCTGGCAGTAATTACACATAGTTATTCATTTAGCAGACAGAGTAATTTAGCATCAAGTGTCGGGGTGCAAAATTCCAAACTAGTCCAGAAAAGTGCAAAGAATCCCTCTCCAGTCCTGATGCGTGCTGACAGAGAGCATCTTCTCTCCCTCATACCTGCTGTGCAATTTGTGAAATCAGAGATGCATCCTCTAAACGGATGGGATCGTGATAAATATAGCTTTAGCAGGTCACTCGCTTCAGTCATACGCAACCCATCAAACACAGACGTACATGTGTACACGCGACAAAACATGCACACAAATGTATACATACATATGCACGAAGTCATGAACGCATGCGAGAATTCAGGCACATTTGCGCACACATGCTCCCTTCTGTTTGTACGTCCAGCTGTGAGGTACAAGGCAGTGTGAGAGTTTTGGCAGACCGGGGCGGGGGATAGAATATCCAGCCCAAATATCAGAACCCTGCACACACTGTGTCTTTTCAGGTCTGAGGGGTGTGAGATATTCTATATGCCAACACATCAATGGATGATACTGCTTAATATAGAATGTAGCTGGCATTAAGACTGGCACTTACTGAAAGGCCACTGGCCCTGGACTCTCCCACATTCAGAAGAGTATCTGTCATCACAACTCTTACTGTCATCACTGTCACCACTAGGAGCCGCTGTAAGACACATCAAAATACAAGAGTAGAGTCAATGGAATATTTCATATAAAAAATATAAGTATTTGAATGCTTATTTTCTACTTTATTTTCTCCTTTAGTGTCTGTCAGCTTCCAAACTTCAACATGATTGAATTCAACCCCGACTTCTCATTAAAACAAGTATGTTAAATATCCAGTTACAGCCGTCACTGACAGGCTAAATCATTTTTAAATGTGGGCCCATCTATGTGAAATTCAGACAGATTAAATACATCCTCTCATATTACACAGCTTCTGGATACTATATCACCTTTCAGATATTTCATATCCATTTGCTTGAAAGTGGCAAACCTCAGCTTCAAAACGCCTCTGCTTCGGGTTGTGTCTGTGGCCGGTGGGTTTAATGTATGATTTTTTTCAGCACTGGGCAAATACATTCATCATATATGCACATGATTACAATTAGAAAGATGCAAGCTTCGTTCCCGAATGTCAAAAGTAAAGATACCCCAGATAGCACACGTGTGTCTGGAAGATGTCTGTTAAAGATCGCTTCATCTGGAAAGCATCTGAGAACAAACATCTGACAGACATCAGTTTTACATGCATTCTTAATCAGAAATATCTTAAAGACATCTGATGAACATCTCAGAAATGTATTGCAGATGAGCAAACGCTCCAAAAATAAGTCTTGCAGAAGTGTAACAAGCAATATAATGTACAGTCAGCCAGTCATTTTTCGCAAAATAGCCCTTCTGGTAGATACAAGACCCCTCCACTTATTATTGTCTTTTTTATTATTTTGAGTACACTTATCTGAATATGTAATGGTGTTGACAAAGGTGAGATGTAGGCCTACACACTTAGAAGTTTCACCTGAAAGTATAGCACAGCATAATTGCAGGTTTTAATATTTCGTTTGGAGACACGTCTCTTGTCATAACACGGGAAAGGCTTTTAGGAGTATTTTTCAAAGGAAGAGATACAGATAAAAATCAGAGATAGTGTGATCATCTATGACAGCACGCTGAAAAACAACCTAATAGGAGGATGAGTTTCCTTTAGAGGAGAAAATGATTGAGAGACAGCCGTCCACACCTTGCCTTTACATTTATCCACTGAGGACAATAAAAGCGGATGTCTTTCAGATGAGAACCAATTATGTTCACACACACACACACACACACGGCATGTGTTGTTTGAGAGACTAGAATTTATATTTTTATTTTACAATAAATTGTCTCCCATGATGCAACCCAGAGGGTGTGGCTGTACACATTTAAGGAAATGTATTATCAGGTTATTATGGATATCTATTGTGAGATCTTAGCTTTATTCCCTTTGGGTAATTATGGAAGCCAAATAACTCACAGCGTCGTGTTTCATGTTTAAATATTTATAAGTAATATGATACACAGAAGTACACTGCTTAATGTTTTCCAGAGAGGGACACTTTTTTACAGTCAGATGAGATGTTGTTAGATGCCTGGAAAACAAAACAGTCAAAAAGAGCCGAATAAAATGCATTCAGCAAGCCGGCTTGCAGCAAGGACAATTTGGAAAAATAAACTCTTTCCATTCACTTGCAGAGGCCGAGCTCTGTATGTGTGTTTTTCTGTTCTTCTAACTTGCTGGATAGGTTTTTTATTAGATATTGAGAGATAAAGAATGCAAACGAGTGATGAAGCATTAAATCTGTCACCACTTGGCCCAACCAAAACAGAATGTACCGTGTTACTGAGAGTTCAACTGCACATTGAGTGCAAAATGAAATCTTCCACTGGAATCCAATCATTCAAGGAAAATAAGACAGAACTGAAAGAGCACAGTCAAGAGCTTAATGTTTGCTACTGGATTTTGGCCATCGGTTGGGGAAAGCACGAACTTCACAGCTCTGTGAGTAATGAAACCTTGACACATCATTCACAACTCATGAATGACAAGTCAAGGTGTTGAAATCACAGCAAAAGATTTCCTGATACCCAGCATGTCATAACAAGGAAATGCAACACCAAACTGTCACAGTTTTTTAGTTCAAATGATATGCTACAGCTTTTTTTAGAAAAACAATTTAAACACTACTTTACCCAAAACATGAGTAGTACTTCCAGGAGTATGGCATCATGATAATAAGGCCTCAGGAAAATCTCATTGACCCATTTAATTAAGTTTGTTAATTAACTGGGATATAGGATACAATTAAGCAGCTTATTGATTGTCTTATTATAGTGTAAATGTGAATCAGAGACAGATGTCTAAAAGGTGATGATGCATTTTGATTGATATACATTATGATGAGTTTTTTGGGATTGATTTTGAAGAAAGAACAGGGAGGGGAAGATAGAGAGACAAACAGATGAGCCAGAAGGGATGTCGTGTCTGAACGTGTTGCATTGATAGCAATGAGATCATCCTGACTTAGATGTGTGTGAGTGGATACATGTTTGTGCATTTATGTGTGTGGAAAACTTCTGCTTTACATACTCTGTCCTGTCCTTCCACTGTGTTTTTTTTTTTTAATATGCTGCTCATTAAAAAAAAAAAAAAAAAGAAAAAAGCCTACCAAGAGCAGATTTACCTGCACAAAGGCCCTACAAGAAAATACTTATTAAAGACATACTTAATGAAATGTATGTTTTAGTAAAATGTACATGTTTTGCCACCAGTTACAATATGACATAAATTTTATATGGATAAATATAAAGAAAAGGCAACAATTTAAGCATTTAAGAGAGTAATTGTATTTTTTTTTATATTTAATCAACTTCTGATGTTTATGTTTCCCTCCGGACATATTCAATAGGGAAATTATTTTTGAAAAAATATTTGGCTTTAACACAGTCATTTTTCGTTTTATCTGTAAGCAATCAAGCGATTAGATAAGACATCCCAGGCACTTAAAAGGGATTAAAGAAGATCGCAACCAATTTGCCTGTGAAATGAACTTGACATCATGCATTCATTTCACCAAACACTCTTCCATTCTCTTCCACTCAATAAATCTCATGATCACTTTTTTTTTTTTTGGCTTGACGACATAAGCTTTTTTTTTTCTTTTTTCTCCTGGAGGTATTTTATGCTCGCTGAAGCGACCTCTCTCTGCTCAGACGGGCCCCGTGTTGCATTTTATGGATTCTGGCGTCTCACTTATGTCTGAAAATAAAAAGGAGGAGACAAAGAGAGAGAGAGTTTGAAATATTAAAACTGTAGGGGAGGGGGTACGAATGCCCCAGTTACAAATTATTAGCCACAGTGCATTGTGTTGCTGACAGCGTGCATCATAGGAGAGTCATATCCTCCCAGAGTTCAGTGTAAAACACGGGTTACATCACCAGAGCAGACCTCCGGATCAGCCACCTTACATCACACGGGCCAGCACTCTTAACACTTACCTACACCATTAGTGAAGGTGGGCCGACAGCATTACACGGTTTGAGTTCACGCGGATGTGATGGCTGTTAAAAACTCAGGGTTAAAGCCGGCTCACTCTAGCAGCTTGTAAACTAGATTTTACAGTCATGTTTGATGCTTAATAGACCTGATAAGAGTTATTGATTCATAAATGATTTATATATATATATATATATATATATGATTATATATATATATATATATATATTCATATCTAGTGAATTGATCGGAAAACACCAAATTGGTACAAAAATGTACAATGCCTCATAATGTACAATGATGAATCGATTTGATTGGAACAATCCAAATTGACAAGATAATGAAAGATTACAAAGAAACAAGTTTTTGAATTTGCATAATATAGAACTATAAATCATGCACAACATTAAAACAGCACATAGGATTTCGATTTGATATTTACTTACAAAAAAAGCTGACTACTTGTATGCTATAAATTTCATATTGTTATTTTATCTGAATTTTTTTTGAACGGAACATAAAATTTGTTGTGAAAAAAATATATTTATTTACATTTTTATATCTGGAGAATTGATTGGAACACAAAATGCCATTGGAATTTTGCATAATGTACAACAATGATATATATATATACCATTAACATTATTATTATTTGTTTTTATTTCATGTTGACTTTAAGAAAGCAGGGTAATTATGATATGCTATAAATGTGATATTTTTATTTAAATGTTATTTAAATTTTATTTAAAATTTTCTGAGTGGAACATGACATTCATTGTGAAAATAAATAACACATACATATACACATACATACTTCTAGAAATTGACTGGGACACACCAAATGGTTTTAGATGATAAAAGATTACAAATGAATATGTCTTTAATTTTGATTGGAACATTCCAAATTGGCAGTAGATAATGACAGATTAAAAAAAAAAAAAAAAAAAAAAAATTATAGATATATTTGATGACTCTTGCAGAATGAAACCAGTAACATTAAAAACATGCACACATAAATTAGATTTTATGTTTACTTTGTGATTATGATATGCTATAAATAAATGTTTAAAAGACCTGATAAGAGCAGAAGAGTTCCTCAAAATGGAGGTTATTGATTCATTAATGATTTCTGCCAGTGGAAAGGATCAATATTTGTGTTCTGTCAGTATTAACTAAAGCATTATGTTGATTGTTTGCTCTCGCAGGCTCTGCTCCTCTGAGATCGTACCCTCTCCTGTCTGTGATCACACACCAGCCGCCTAGCAGCCTCCCGCAGATCTCTCAACCGTCTCCTCACCTGCCCCTTCTGTCACCCCCGCACCCGCTCACCTCCGAGCCCACAGCCAGCGAGACGCCGGTCAGCATCAGCAGCGAATCAGAGACGGAGCACTGCACCACGCGGCTGAAGAAAGCCCGCCGCAGCCGCACCATCTTCACTGAGCTGCAGCTCCTGGGCCTGGAGAAGAAATTCCAGAAACAGAAATATCTCTCTACTCCAGACAGGTCAGTGGTTGATGAGGAACCATCGCATCGCTGTGATTGCTCAGTCGAAAGGAATTTTGTATGTGATCTTTTTAAGGCTAGTATTTGTGCTTCATATATGGTCAACGTTATACTGAAAAACTGGAAATATGTAAAAAACAACAACAACATCAAAAAAACCTTTAATTAATTAATTAATTTATTTATTTATTTATTTATACACACACACAAAATAAATAAATAATAATAATAATAATAATAATAATAATAATAATAATAATAATAATAATAATAATAATGTGGGACTGACTGGAATGTAACATGCAATAATAAATATTGCACTATGAAACCAGTAACATTTAAAAGTACACAGGATGTTAATTTTAAGAAAACAAAATATTTATAATACTATCTATAAATTAAACTAAAAATTTAAATAATTCTAAATGCACATTGAACCAGAAATAAACACTAAAAATAATAAGCAAATCACTGTTAGCCAAACTATTACATGGCTCAGAGTGTTGTAGTTAACGACAGTAACATTTTAACCATGCTTTGAATTGCAAAAGAAGCCTTTAAAAGAAACACTACTCCATTCAAGACAACAGGGACACAAGCCAAGAACAGCAAGCAGAAATGTTTTACATTGATTCCATGCCAATCATTTAAAGCACACACAGGTGTATTTAAAAAAAAAAAAAAAAAAAAAAAAAAAAAACTTGGGGGTTTTGGGATGAGGTAATCTATGTGTCATAGGTCTTCTCTCATGGGACCATTTTTCGGCCTTAACACAGTTTTAATTTCAGTTTGGCTCCGCGTTTAGATTTGGCCGGAGTGGAAGTGATTCCATCATGACCTAAAGGGTGTATATGAGTAAAAATCCCACAAAATCAGTTCTGTCCCACCTGCAATAATTCAGAGCTTGTCATACACACACACAAACACAAACACACACACACACACACACACACACACACACACACACACACACACACACACACTCTGAATTGTTGGTCAGACACAGCCTAAGGATGGATCCTGTCCTCCAGCGGCAAAGGAGCTATGAGAGAGTAAAGAAAACCACCTGCGAGACTTCCTCTTACATACTCATTCAACGTTCATTCATTTCTGTTTCACAAATAGCTGTTTTTAACATTTTTTTAAGAAGAAAGATGTTGCTTCTGACTCAAAGTGACTGTGTGTGTGTGTGTGTGTGTATCTCTGTGTGTGTGTTTTAAATGCAAACACATTTTAAGTATTTTTTTTATATATGTATAAATATATACTTTAATAATTTATTTTGCTATTTCTTTATCATGGCCAATGTAAACTTATTTTTTTTTCTTCTGTCTTTACAATAAAACTGGCAACCTAGAATCTCACATGCTTTAAATAAAATTGCAATATATGAAATAATAATAATAACAATTACAACAATAACACTAATAATAACAATAACAATAGCAAGAACAACATAAAAACCTGATATTGTTTCATTCTAATATGAGCTAAATCAGACTTATATTGATAAATAATGATAATAATATGTAATAAAAAAATCAAATAAAATATTCATATTAAAATAAAATGTTAAGGGATTTTTTTTTTTTTTTTTATTATTACTTTTTTTCTAGATGTCGCAATATAGAGAGTAATGATTTATATTATTAAGTTTTAATTGCAGTATATTGAAAATAATATTATAAAACAAGCAGGCTGTTGGGCAGCCGTTCTCTGTGGGGGTTTTGACTGAAGGCTGCTGAGTTCATAGAAAGGTCATGATTACTCTCTCTCTATCACTCTGTCACACACATCACGGCCTGCAGCTCTGCCTCAGGAATCAACTCATTAATTCATGGATGAATGAGGAACAAGTGAGGGAAATTCCTCATCTCCTGGCAACTTTGAGGAATGGGCCTCAGGTTGGTCTTCTATCAGTCTCAAAGACGACCTGAAAGTGTTGTGCTGTTTTTGGCTTGCCCGCCTTGGCCACACAATCAGAACATGAAAGCAATGAAAAACATGTCTCAATATGGAGCGTAATGATTTATATCGTGAAGTTTATTTATTTTATTTATTTTTAGTTTTTTTATGAGGCAGAGATGATTATAATCATCTTCATCATCATTGTGAATAAATGTCAGAACCCAAACTGAGCTTAAATTAGGCTCAAAGTTGCAAGGAACATGCCGGCGCTGGAATGCAGCGTGTGTGTGTATGTATGTGTGGTTTCTCTCTAAATAATAATAAGCACAAACACTGAGGTGCTTTTCTTACTGTCAGTTACTGCACAGAAAGCAGCCTCAAATGACAGACAGCTAGATTGGTGGTTTAAAAAAACATTTTCCTCACCACTTGTAGTCATACGTTTTGCTTAAACATAATCCACTATGATATGACAGATATGACACTTACCAAATAAACACATACATATTTCACATTTCACTCTGTCATTTTGAGTTTTTTTTTTTTTTTTTTTTTTTGTAGCCTTAGTAAAAGTACTACAAATACAGCAGTATTTCTATGTGAATAGTATGAAAACACATGGCGCAAAGTTTGAAGGACGTTTTATATATATATATATATATATATATATATATATATATATATATATATATATATATATATATATATATATATATATATATATATATATATAAAATTTAAATTGAAATATTTGTAAATAAAATATCAATAATACAGTATAAACCAAAAATAAATGTCTTAAATAAATCTTAAATATCTTTTTAATTATTAATTATTTTTATTTGTTATATATAAATTTATTATAATTATAATAATAATATATTTAATCAATTAATCATGAAATTATTTTTACAGAATTATTATTAATACAATTAGAAAAATTATATTTATATTAATAAAATATTTATTATTTTATGTATTTATTTTATATAATAATAATAATAAAAATAATAATACATTTATAGATTATATAAATTTATAGTTATAATACCAATGCCCTCTATAATACAATTTTATGCAAAATATTTTAAAATATTAAAAGAAACCACACAATGATACATAAAGCTGTGTAGGAAATCAAAATTAGGTGCAATTACCCAATCAAAACTGAGTATTTGACAGGGATATTATAAACAAGGTGTGATCAAATTAATTACCTTAGTGTTAGCATCTGATACTTTACCATGGTACTGCCACTGTACTATTTTTCAAGGACATTAACTTTCATCCAATGGAAAAACTCTTGTCTCGTACACAACTTAGAAGAAAAGAGAGGAAAATTAGATAATAGACAGATAAAGAAGAGGAGACGGGGAAAGACTGAAGTCAAGGGCTTTTAAGAGCAAGTGTTAATCTGCTCATTTCCAGAAGATCACTGCACCTCACAGTCACATGACTCTTTGAGAGGCTCGAGCGAGGAGGTGCGTAATCCTGCTTGGCTGCTGTGAGCCACTTTGAAATTATGGAGCAGAAATCTGTGCACTTTTTTGATATCTGGATCTCCCTTGCCCTCAAATCCCATCTCAGATGTCCTCTCTTTGCCTATCACGTTACAGCAGACCAATCGCTGCATTAGTCATGCGCTGCCTGCCGAAGTGCCCCGAAACGAACCTCTGTTGCCTTTGGGCAGGTCAGGAGCTCCATGACTGGATTACCTTATCCTGTACAGATAAAGCATGATGGCATTCCACGGGAGGTCTGCTGTTACATTCGGCCTGGGAAGACTCTTCAGTTCACAGCTTGGCAAACTCGTCGGATATGTCATGCCAGCTTTGGAAATTTTGCAGTGATTAGATATACATCTGCACTCTAGATGGCTACCACTGGTTTTATGCTTAAGACAACAGGTGACTTTGGGATTTCAGTTAATTACTTACAGTTCTGAAGTTTCCTGCCATCCCTGCAGTCATTCTAGTAACATGCTTTGGGGTTTTTTCGGGTCAGAATGCCATTCGTAGGCTCCGATCCTAAACCTAGTCACTGCTGCCTACATAGTTTCATATTATCATAGCCTCAGAAGATCCTCAGAAGTGTTTGATTGGAGATCACACACACACAGACACAGACGCACACACACACACACACACACACACACACACACACACACACACACACACACACACACATATATATATAATTATTATTATTATTATTATTTTATTTTATTTTATTAAAATTAATTTTATTTTATTTTTAATCAAAATAACTTTAGCTTCAATAACATTAAAAGACATAACAAACCAAGCAATTTACTACCCCACCCCTTCCATATTCCAATCATTTGGAGCATTTTTTGGCTGAGCCATGATTGGTTTTTGACTTCATGCACTTGATATTTAGGCAGCAACTATGCATGTTATGGAACAGAACAATGACCTTTAATTTGATCTATGCACCTTTTCTGAACTCGTGCTTTTATTGTATGTGTGTGCAGATTGGACCTGGCTCAGTCTCTGGGACTCACACAGCTCCAGGTGAAGACATGGTACCAGAACAGACGCATGAAATGGAAGAAAATGGTGAGTCAGAAGAGCTCGCTCAAGGCTAACAACACAAGGACCGACTACCTTACAAGCCTAGTCCCTTAGAATACTGTCATCTTGTATCAGTAAACCATCTGTGTTGAAAAACCACCAAAGCTTCGTGTGTGGAAATGAAAACTCTGAGACATATCATTAAAAATCCATTAGACAGTTTTGAGCTTCCCTCTTCAGTACTCAATACAATCAGTGCGTGTAACAACGAAGACCACGGGCTGCTGGTTGTGCGAGTGATGATTTAAAAGACAGTGCAGGTCTACGTCAGCACGTTCAACCTCTCAAACAGGAACAAAAGGTCAACAGAACGTTCACCTCTGAGACAAACGGGCGCAAACGGCCAGCCCATATGGCTATATATCTTCCCTTAAACACTGTAATAACCATCCTCACCCTTGACTAGGCCCACATTTTTCACAGCTCATGTGTGTCCATGTTCCTCTAGGTGCTAAAAGGAGGACACGAGGCTCCTACCAAGCCCAAAGGCCGCCGACCTAAGAAGAACTCCATCCCAACCACAGAGGAGATCGAGGCCCAGGAACGGCTGGCGGCCAAACTAGTGGAGGAGAGGCTACGAGCCGGAGCGGAAGAGGAGGTCTTCCAATCTCAACCTCAAGATCTCAGTACATCTATTACATCCGAATCTATCTGTCCAGAAACCCCGGCACAAGAACAGGCCCCTCCCTCTCCGTCAGAAGCAATGACGACTAGCTAAACGCAGCTGTGCTGACACTACTGAAAGACTTTGATGCTCCATGGACTTGAGCAGTTGAACGGCTCCCCAAGCCTGATTTTGAGTTGACAGTGGCCCCAAAAGTATAGCGGTACTTTAGACACACAAATATGTGTGAATGTCATTGCAAAACAACAAAACATCAAACCAAGTGGCTTGAATAAGCCAAACGAGATAGAATAAGCACACTTCTCAGGCGAATCATTTCACAAAAATGAGCTTCTTTAGGTTTTAAAAGATAAAACAGCTGGACACTGTATTTGGACGCATTCTGGTTGTCAAACTGTGGATCACGTTCATACCCGGCCAACAAAAACATGTCCTAGGAACGTTTTGCTAATGTTCCCATTGAGTTGTGAACACATTATGTCTGAATGTTCTCTGGACGCTCGGAATGTCCAGTTTTTAAAATGTTTTAAAAACGTCTGTTCTTGGTTATTTGAATGTTAGGAGAGCATTCCATTTTATCTTTGTGCAAACATTTTGGGAATGTTACTTTTGAATGTTCTCTGAACGTTCTGAACAAAGTGGTAACGTTTAAAAAATGTTAGACAAACGTCCAACTAAAACCTTTCAGAAAAAAAGTTCCATGAACAATGTATAGATAATGTTTTGTGCTAACGTTGTAACAACATTACTAAATGGATAGTTCACCTAAAAATGAAAATCCTGTTATCATTGACTCATCCTCATGTCTTTTTTAACATGTATGACGTTCTCTCTTCTGCTGAACACAAAGTAACCTATTTTAAAGAATGTTGAAACCAGTTTCTGGTCCCCATTGACTTCCATAGTTTTTATTTTTATTTTTATTTCATACTATAAAAGACAATCGGGTCCAGCAACTGTTTAGTTACCCACATTCATCAAAATGACTTCTTTTGAGCATAAAAGAAGACATTTTGAAGAATGTGGGTAACCAAAGAATCTCAGGCGGCATTGTTTTCAACTAAAAACATTTTTTTAAAAATGTATGTGTTTTGGTCGATGATTCACGCAACAACAGCATTTTGGGGGCCTTAAAATGCAAAGGTTTTCAAACGATTCAAAGTTTTTAAAACGATACTGTTTCCATGTAAACTACAAAAAAAAAAAAATTGCGAAATGAATTTTTGTGAAAACTATGCATGAATAATAGGCCTAGCATGAATAATACAGTGTTTTTAGCCGTTTTCACGGATTCGCATGAACAGGGATCATTTTGACAATGTTGTCGTCTGTATGCGAAACGTTTCGAAAACACAAAGGAAAAACTTCTTCAGTATTTATTACATCATTGTCATGTGAACATACAGGTTTGGAAGAACTCGAGGTTGAGTAAATGATGACAGAATTTAAATTTTTGGGAGAACTATTCATTGAAAGACTAAATAACTTTGAACAAATAATCTATTAACGTTACCGGAAGAGCGTTCCCTTTTAGATGAATAGTTCGCCTGTGGTTTCTCTGACTTCATATATCCGCTAAAATCCTATTTTTTGTTATCTAATGCAATGACGTGCAGGCATTTTAAAGTCTGCCTAAGTGTTAAATTACTTTCCACTATATATGGTGATGCAGTGATCAACACTGTAACGTTGCTTTAAATGTTTCTGACATACAGCTGCCTCTCTGAAATGTATTTTATAAAAATTTTAAAGGCATTAACATGCTGCCAGATACGCCAACATATAAAACTTAATCACACAGACTGACTTTCTCGCACCAGTACAGCACCAGTACGTTCCTCTTTTTCCCTGTAAATATTACTGGTTTAATTGCACCTGTAGTTTACAGTGCACCTTTTTACTGTAGCTTGGGATTCTGTGCCAAAACACATATATCTGAGAAGCTAAAGTGCCCTTTGAGGTATTTTCCCCCACCCTTTTTAACATCCATGAAGCTGCTGCCATTAAAAGTTAATTGAACGGGTTAGTATGAATACCAGTGTAAACATGTACAGAGTTCTGGATTTTGCATGAGAAAATGTTGCTCTTTTTAAAGCAGGATTGTCCAGTTTGGGTAAAGATTAGCTTTATCCATTCAACATCTCAATGGATAAAGAATCTGTCAGCTTAGTATAGAAAAAGAACATACATTTTGAGAAAACATTAAAGGTAATATTGATTTAAGTAAACCTTCCAAAGTGCCCTCTCTCTGTGTTTTCTCTGTTCCTGTTTGCAGAGAAAAATGGTTTCTTTTGTTCGTTTTATGCGTGGCGTGCTTCAACTTCATTGTATTTCAACCGAATCCTTTCTTCAAATCACCTTTTTGTGTGTATAACCTTTGCACGGCCGTTTAGTGCTATTCTTTGAGGCTGAAACACATGATATATGAACTCCCAGATGGATCATGCTAGCTATTGTATGTTTTGTCCCATTTAATTTTCTTTGGATGAAAAAAACATTGAACCCCTTTCCCCCACTGTGGAGTGGCGCAGTATGACACCACTAAGTGCAGGCTGTTTTTATTACTGTAAGAAAAACCACTTAATCTGTCAGGGACGCAAAGCAATTAATAAATCAAACTCGCACTAGTAAAACCTGCAAAAAAAAAAAAAAAATGAAAATCTGCGGGACATGTCGAAGCCCGCGGGAGCTCTGCACATGCCTACAGCTGACTGACGGCCCACAAATACATCATCACATCCTCCTCTATCCTGCATGTCATAAGCTCCGTTTCCAACCGCTGTTGCCTTTTGCATAGATCTTATTTGTATAGTTTTTTTTGTTTTTTTTTTTCTGTGTTTGGCTAACAACAAATGCTGAAAATATATTCCTTCTTAGATATAAAAACACTATTTTTCTGGTGTACATACTGAATTTTATTGGGTGAGTAGTTATTTTGTATTCTTTTGTTTCTTCGGAGAAGACTATATAAATAGATATTTGATGAGAATCCCTTTTTCACCCAAACATTCTGTCATTTTTATTGTATGTGTGTGTGTTTGCATATTTAAAAACATTTAATAAAGATGCCATTAATTTTGGAGGTCTGATGTCATGATTTCTGTTTGATGATTTGCTAGAGAAAACAAACAAACAAACAAAAAAAGGCGTAGGACTTAAACCATTTTCAATAAAAAAAAATAGCAAAAAATTTATAGAAATAGCAAGTAACACATTAAATTAAATGTAAAAATTGAAGTTGAAAGACTGAAATAGTATTTTATTGTAAGCATACTACAATAATATTTATTAACAGCTTTGCAATATATTTATTTATTTATTTTTACAGTGAAGGTGTATCTCGGTCGGCTCCCTCATTCAATAATAGGAAATAATAAGGGATTCAGCCATAGACAATACTGTTTCAGTGCATAGATCAGTGCACAGATTTTCACTCCATAGAAATTCCAAGATTGCAACACAAAAACCATCGCCATGCTCACTATTCACTTATCAGAAATGCTGTCATGTCTTCTGAAACCTCAAAGTCAGTTTGCTATTACAATTTATTCATAATCTGCATAAAAGAGAAACCTGTTCCTCTTGCAAACTTTCCAGTGTGATACAGGTATTTAAGCTATTACAGAATTATTAAAGTTTAAAGTGATAGCTCATCCAAAAATGAAAATTCTGTCATCGTTTACTCACCATCATGACACTGCAGACCCATATGTCTTCATTCATCTTCACAACACAAATGAAGATATTTTTTATATTCTCTCATCATTTTTTTGCCCTAAGTCTACATAATCAACATTTCAAATGGTAAACGGGAGCTTAATTGTGCTCAAGTGAGTGTTGGTTTATCAAGTATGTATGTTGAACATTGCAGGATGTGTGTATGTTTCTTCATAGCACTGTATTTGAACATCTACACAGACTGACACTTTGGATTTGTGTCATCAGCATTGATGTTTTATGAATCAAGACCCTTGCTAGTAGCCAAATGCATGCTTATGATATACTGACTTACATATGGAACCAGACACTCAAAAGACAGCACAAAGGGTCTTGTTACAGACATTGCTTGAGGCAAAAAGTCTGTGAAAAACGTACTCAGCCATTTTATAGTCCAGGTTCAATTTCAAGACAATAAAAACATCAATAAAAGTGTAATTTACTTTGTTTGTGCCTTAAAAAAAGGTGATCAGTCAAATCATTATTTATTACAAAATTTTTATTTAAACTTAATAAGCACAAGCACCAATATAAAGCAGAGTGATGATTTGTCCTATATGTGTAATTTAAAAAAAAATCACACATCTTTTCATCACATTCTTTTCTTTACTTAATTTGTTCTAAAACAAACATGTATGACTATTATAGGCTTATCTTTCTCTCCACACTTCCTTCATGTTGTCCTGTAGTGCACCTCGCCCCTCAATGACCCGCTCTAACAGGTTTGTACCATCAAGTGCATTTTTGTTAGTTTGTAGCACAGACTGATGAGAGCAAAGGCAATCACCTTGGGCTGTGTGTGTGTTTATTCATGTGTGAACATACACACATGTGTGTTTCTATGTGTGTGTGTGTGTGTGTGTGAGGTAAAGGGTCAGGGTTAAAGGTAGCTTCAAACCTGAGGGCAGAGGATTACAGTTGACAGGAAGTTGCATGGGAAATGTTAATGATTAAAGTGTCACTGATTATGACTAAAGAGAGAGACACTGTTCAGCTTGAAGTTTTCGGGTCATGTGACACAGTTTGCAGTAGGTGATATGGGAAACACTTTACAATATGGTTTCATTCCTTAACATTAGTTTACTTACAAGAGCTAACAATAAAAATATCCTATAGCATTTATTAATCTTGGTTAATGGTATTTTCCACATTTCCTAATCCATTATTTAAATTAAAAGTTGCGCTATTTAATGAAAAAACATTTAACAAAAATTAATAAGCAGTTTAACAAATGTTTTGCTCATTGTTAGTTAATGCATTAACTAATGTTAACTCTTGGGAAACTTATTGTAAAGTGTAACGCAACAGGTTCGCATGATATTTATTAATAAGTTATAACGACTTTATAAATTCTATATATAGCTTTTTATTTTAAGAAAAATGGCTAACAGTTAATTTCCATATCTGCTTTAGAGTCTATGACAAATTTGATATGACATATCACAGAATATGATTTAATATATAAAATATTTCTGTAATATAAGTTTCATTTGAATTTAATATGTTTATATATAAAGTGGATAGTATACAATTTAAATCTGTAAAATATACAGCATTGACTGCATTGTTAATTTCAACACTTAATTAATACATTATTAAAATAAAATGTTGCATCTGTAATATTAATATTGCATATTGTTAGTTATTGCATTATCTAATGTTAACTAATATTACTATTGTAAAGTTTTACTGCAATATGTTTGCATGACATTTATAAATCAGTTATAACGACTTTATACATTCTTTATTACAGTAACATTTTAGGAAAAGCACAGTAATCTCTGCTTTAGCATCTATGAGTTTCTTTAAACATAATTATTAGTGTGTAAAATCATATATAATACATAAAACATTTATGGTATAAAATATGTAATAGTATACTGCAATAAATCCCAATTGTACAAAAGAACTAGCAATACATATACACTGATAAAAAAGTTATTTATTTATTTTTAAAGTGTCTTTATGCAGTATGTAACATCATTAATGGCCTCCCATCATTAAAAAATCATTAATGGCTTTGTTAATGGCTTCTCAATTACTTATATAGTTTGTCAGTTTTTAGCTATGCAAGTAATTTTATCTAGATAAGCATTAGCATACTGCTATGAACATTTTTTTTAATACATCCGTGTGCTCACCTTACCTGTGGGGAGGTGATTTCTACATACCAAGAGAAGAAACCACAACCTGTCCAGAGAAAAGGATCCACCCTTCTAGTGTATGAACAATGACCCTGTTGTCTTCACCTGCAGATGAAAACCTTTCATTATCAAGGGCATGTACATAAACTAACAGTAAACACACTGTGCCATATCTATAATTCATCATGATTCCATCAACCTGACAGATAGTTTCACAGGGATTACGTGTTTTTAAAGCAATGCTGGAACCTGATTATGTGTTATGTACAGACGAAATACAAACATTCAACAAACGAGCTTTAAAATGCACTAGAAACTGAAAACAATGAATGCAATATTAAAAACACAAGTACAAAAAAAAAAAAAAAAAAAAAAAACTTCCCAAATTGATTAATCACAATACATTATTTTGCATTACAAGCAAAGCATAGTATGCATACTAAGTAATTAACTGTGATTAAATTACTTCTTAGTAAGTGATTACTCCTCATTTTTCTGTAATTACAGTTACTTCTAAGGTTAATGTTAAGTCAAGTCACCTTTGTTTTTTTATAGTGCTTTATACAGTACATGTTGTTTCAAAGCAGGCTTACAGTATTAAACAGGAAAATAGTGTGTCGATAATGCAAGAGGACAATAGTAAACACTGTTTTTTTTTTTTTTCAGTTAAAGTCAGTTCATCATTGATTCGGTGATGTCATCATCCAGCTCAGATATCTTTAAATAATGTCTGTGCAATCAAATCGACAAACAGCTCAAATTCTCAAATAATACAGTAGTTTGGGCAACACTTTATTTCTATAGTCCTCTTTAGACATTCTGCTAACTGTAAGTAACTTTGCAACTTTGCAGCTATTACTCTCATTAGAGCATTTGTAGACTGTTAGGTTAGGGTTAGTAGAATAAGTTGCCGTACTTGCAAAGTTACTTACAGTCAGTAGAACGTCTGTTGAGTGACCACTAAAAGTGTTAGCAGATATTAAGTAGACTGTCTACTAATTCTCTAATGACTGTTAGTTGACATGCAGTTGCAAAGTAATTTATAGGTAGTTAAACACTCACACACACACACACACACATTTTATATTACTGCAACTCCAAATGCAATGCATTATTAAAATTCTACATGAAACAAACAAACAAGAAAACAAAAAACAAACAAAGGAAGAAATAAACAAACAAATATACAAATAAATAAATAAGACATAATTCAGAATATATTTGTTACATGTTGTATAGGGGATCTGTGAAATAAGCCCTATCAGTTTAATAGTCTCTAGATTTTCTCAGTCAATTTACCAATCAGCTGCAGCTAAAGCCTATCAATCTTTATCATCTCACACCTAATTAATGGCGGTTAATGCTGTTCCATGCGGACAGCTGGCTGTGTTATTTCAGATACTTGCAAATGTATTTACAGTAGCGATTAGCCTTCAGCAGTCCGCCTCCGCTCACTCATGCTAATACATCGGTCAACATTCTGTCCAGCGTCTGTGAGATGGCACTGCCGCCTACACACACATTAAACACTCAACCATACACACACATACACGAGGCCACAAACCAGAACTTCCACACACTTTCTGGGGCATGTCCATGCAGGCTTATGACCTCAAGGGCTTGACTTCTATACCATCCATAAGAAACACACCTGCTTTATATCCAGCTGTACCCATATATATACACAGTACACTGAAAAATAAATAAATAAATAAAGTTTTTCTAAATAAAGCAAATATCAATGGAGTACATTTTAGAATAATTGTTAGGTGTTTCTTATTTTAGTTCATTGTTTGGTATTTTTTGTTTGAGCGTTAATACATCTCATCTGCCTAATTGCCAGCATCAGTCCAAAATATAAACTACACTGTCACCCATTTGTAATCTACTGAATGTTTTTATGAGGCATGAAAATGTTAAGACATTATAGACATAGACATCATGACTTTAAGTAAAGCTGCTGTGAAAAGTGCTATACAAGTATATTTGACTGTTTGCAATTACTCAACCTAAACAAGCACATTTAAAAATAAAAACAAACAAACAAATAAATAAACAGAGGTTGTAAATAAAGATTATTAGGGTGAATTTTACAAGAAACTTACTTACAAAGTTACTTATACTTACAAACTTACTTGCTATTTCTTCGCAATTATTTGTGAAATTAACTAACAATTTCAGAGTGAACATTTTTCAGAATTAATCCAACACCAAATCTGTATTATTGATTGATTGATTGATTGATTTACTTACTAACACAAAAGGAGATGTTTAGCTGTATGCTCACACTGCGATTTTTCATACAATGAAGGTGAATGATGATCAGACAAGACTCCAAAAATGAAACATAAAACTATCAAAAAAAAAAAAAATCATCAATTAAATCTAAAAATCATGAATGTTTAAATAAAAGAAGTCCATATTGCCCATATGGACAGTAACAGACTAAAACTAAAATTTCAGTCTGTTCCTCATATGGCTTCAGAAGACTTGGAAAATAGCACACAAACTGTGTATTACTCATGTGCTTTTTTAAAATTATTTGGTAGCTTGACAACTTGGTCACTATTCACTCTCATTATGTGGAAAAAAGCATGAGTATCAACCCTCGTCCCTGAGATAGATGAGTCAGACATGGCACAGATAGTGTGGAGTCTGCGGGACATGTGATCTGCCTGTTCTGCTGCCCAAACACTCCATTAACTCCAGGACAGACAGTGAAGATGGAAAGGCAGGCCGCAGCGGTCACAGTCACCCAGCTGGTCGAGCTATAAGTCATCACCGGGCACAGCTGCACGCAGACTCTCCCAGAAACCACCAGCGCAGCCCGCTCCGCTCAGGGCTTCTCGTCTGCTCCATGGCTTTCGCGATGTGTTTTCCCTTTACATGATCTAAGGCCCCGTTAAAGTCTGAGCCAAAAAAGACTTTCATGCAAATTCTTTGTGCTGGAATCCATGCATAAGTCGTCGCCAGTTTAAAAGTGCAGGCACATACAGTGCTGTGTTTGAACGGGCAGCGCTCTCTTCCTCTACTGGGAGTTTTCGTGCCAGACCTCAACTGTTGGTTTCCTATTATGATAAAAACAACTCTTAATGCACTTCATGAAACATTCGCTACAAGCTTGTAAACCACATTTTACACCACTGCTTGGATTTATAAGCCAAGAGGCTTTCAGAGCCAAGGAAACATCAGTGACTGCCACGCTGCACACTGTGTCATGCAGGATCAACAGCCTTTGGAAATCGCTGCACAATTACGTATTTGTTGACAGGCCTTAGCAAAAACGAATGTGTCTTATGGAAATGATATGCTTTATAATGCATGAAGTTGCTTTATAGTGCAAGACTTGAATTCCAGCTGACTGTTCATAAAAATATTTGGACTTCTGTCCCACAATGCAAGAAAAACTGATTAATTACTTTTGGGTGGACAATGGATTCCCTGGTCAATAATGGATGATGTACAGTCACACAGTGGAGCTGTTTTTGAAGCGAATGTCATTTAATTTACTGACGTTCCTGTTAGAGGTATATATATATATAAATATAGATAGATAGATAGATAGATAGATAGATACAATAAATAATTAATGAATTTATTAATATTTGCTAAGTGTCACCTACACTGAAACTATCAAAAAAGTGTAATAATAATAATAATTCGGAAAAGTTCTGATTTGTGAAAATTAGCCTTTTAATGTGAGCATTACATACAGTAATGGCACATAGGCAGACATCAAAATTTTATGTTAAGTTATTAACATTTACATAATTGAATAAATCATGTAAATTATATAAAACTTTAAATGTTTCCATTTTACTGTATCTTGCATGGGAACTATTTTTAAATGCAAGACTATAAAGTATGAGTAACAAGCCACTACAGATGTTTCATAATTGATCATGGTAGCAATTAACTGACTAACTGGCAAATTATGCATGTATATGAAACCAGTATATGCAATACTACTAAAAACAACTGCACTTGCAAAAGAACAATGTAATCAATAGATGGGTTCACAGTAACCGAGACTGTGGAGAAGAGAATTAAGGGTATTAACGTCAAACCGTCTGTTTTCTTTTTCATTTTTGTTGGTTAAGAACAAGCCGGCTGTGTGCTTTTGCAGGATACTTTCCAGCAGGAAAAGTGGGAAAACAGAGGAAGCGTGGATTTGTGAGTGGCAGGTGTTGAGAGACTGCTCCCATCATAGAGCGTTTATGCTCATTTTTAAAGAACGCTCTGACAGAGGTGGATGTTAGAGCCGTTTCTGTGGGCACCTGCTTCCTCCAACTGCAACACGCTGGAGGTCAGAGCGGGGTTGCGGGAGAGTCAGTGGGTGGGGTTAGTCAGTTTGAGTGACAGCCTCTAATGCGGTATGTTAACTCTGAAGCTATAGCACATCTAGGCTGGAGGGGAAAAGGAATGAAGAAAAGTGTAGATTGGCCTTCAAAATAAACATAAAGTCATTGTCTGTCAGATGATGACATGAGGAGTGCACATACAGCCAAATGCATGTGTCCATAAAACCCTGAAAATTACATCTAAATGATGATGTTTGGATTACCAACCAAAGAAGTTTATATAAACTTGTACTTTTGAAAGAAAAACATAAGGCTTTCTCACCACGCCGTTGTGAGGACAGGAATATCCATCTGATCGCTGCAATTACATGGTTCATATATTTTTAAGACACCCTTGGCTCCTGCAATGGGCTCTGTGACTCCATTAAAAAGAGAGCGATATGGGGAAAATAACACAGAAAAAGAGCTTTCATGGGTCTACAGGTAGGAGTAACGCAGCCTGACGCTGTTCCAGCTCGCCTTTAGGTGAGCCGCTCAAAAGGCTAAGAGCATTAAAACACTATTGCCTTTTACAAGCATTACCTCTGATTGGAAAGTTATTGCATGCTTTAGGGTAAATGACAGAGCATTAAGCCAACTTACATTAGTTCTTTATTAGTTGAACTTTTCTGAAATCAAGAGGAACATAAATTGCTTTGAATTTTAATTGAGGCACAGAGGAATGGAATATGAATCTAGAAAAAGGAAAAACCTTGAGGTGATAGATAGATAGATAGATAGATAGATAGATAGATAGATAGATAGATAGATAGATAGATAGATAGATAGACAAAAAGACAGTGTGTGTGTGTGTGTGTGTGTGTGTGTGTGTCTGTGTGTGTGTGTGTGTGTGTGTGTGTGTGTGAGAGAGAGAGAGAGTTCATGATGCGGTTCATGATGTTTTTTTTAAGTTTGACACAGTCTCAGAAACATAATACTGTTACAGTAACCATAATCGCCCTCAGCTCATACATGTCAGTACACTAATGAAATATTACTGGATATTTTCATGAACATTCTGGGAACACAATGTCTTTCCTTATTACATTCAATACAGAATTCAAATAAATAAATAAATAAATAAATAAATAAATAAGGAATAATATACAAAAATATTTAGTTTTAGGTTTGATTGGCTGAAACATTTGATATGAAAATAAAAGACAGTGTTGCATTAGGGATGAGACAAGTAAATTGTTTACATAAATATACATATATATATATATATATATATAATATATATATATATATATATATATATATATATATATATATATATATATATATATATATATAAACAAAACAAACACATTAATTAATACATAATTATTTATTATTATTATTATTATTTATTTCATCTGTAAATGACTATAAGATTCATATTTTTTTAAGACTTTAAGCCTTTAATTAAAAAAAAAAAAAAAAAAAAACTCCAAAATTAATATATATATATATGCTGCTGCAAATTTATTCAGTTTGGCCTGTCATAATAAAAAAATGTTCAGGACCAGACAGGGTTTTGAGGTTCAATGCTAAAATCACATGCATGGTGGCCCTGCTGTCAAACAATAAGGCTATTTTCTCAACAACAAACTCCGATGACTTCAGGTCTGCTTGGTGAGCTGTCAAAACCATCAGAAATCACGGTCCCATGAAGAATGATGCCAGCATTCCTCTCTCGCACCCTGCCAAAAGCTTGTGTGTGTTGCTTCTGGTTGCTATAAACATTTAGGAAATTTGCATTGACTATGTGATACTGTAATATTTCCTTCGAGATGTTATCTGCCCAAGTTTGGCAGGCTGCCACATATTCATTGCTCTAATGTGCCTTCGGTCTTGACAAGGTGAGCGCAGAGCCTGGAGGCCCATGGTGCATTGCTGTTCACTGAGGCAGAAGAGGAAGCAACGGGCCAACGGCAAGCGCGAGATTTCATAAGCATTTAACTCAGATGAAACCAAAGAATATGGGGTGAGATGACAGATAAAAATGAGTGTCAGGGTTAATGTCACTCTGAATGTGTTTGTCTTTGTAGGTGTTTCTGAAACTCAAGCATGTATGCAAGCTCTTAATCAAACGCAGCACAAAGAGATCATTCATTAAAAAGCATAGCGTTCCTAATTAACAATTACTAAATAAAGAAGAGAAGAAAGACTGCATTGAGAACAATAGATATTGTTGGGGACAACTGATTATAAAGTAGTTTCCTCTCAAACTGAATCAGGTGATATTAAATTGTTTACATTATATATTATTTAATAAATACTTTGGTAACCCTTTAGAATAGGGAACCATTATTCTCTATTAACTATGACTTTTCCCTCAATAAATTCCTAATTTGCTGCTTATTAATAGTTTGTAAGGTAGTTGTTAGGTTAAGGTATTGGGTAGGATTAGGGATGTAGAATAAGGTCATGTAGAATAAGGCATTAATATGTGCTTAATTAGTACTAATAAATTTCTAATATACTAGTAATATGCATGCTAATAAGCAACTATAGTTAAAAGACCCTAAAATAAAGTGTTACCATTATTTTTATTTTATAAATATAAATACATTTATATTTTTATTTTTGGTAATTGTGGATAAAAAATTAAATAACAAATAAAATAAAATAAAAAGTTTTAAGCCTTTAAATAAGTTAATTTAATTTAATTAATTTTAATTTAATAACTCCATCTGAAACAATAAGTTTTTTAAATAATTTAACATCCTTAATTTCTAATTGTCTAAGTGCATTTATAACATTTAAGTATTTTATTTGATAAATCTAAGTTTTTATTTAAAAATATAAACATTTATAAAATAATTTATGACAAAATGTTAACTTAATTAATTGTAATTCATTTAATTTGAAATTCGTATTAAGTATTTTATGTAATAAATACATTTATATCCAAAAAAAGTAGATTTTTAAAAATATAAAATACTAATTATTATTATTATTTTTATTAATCAACATTTTTATTTTATAAAAAAAAATAATAATAACATTTTTATTTCAGGTAACTGAGGAAAAAAAAAAAAAAAACAAGTTCTCTTTATCTGCTGGATGATTTGTATACAAACCACTTGGCAGTTAATTTCCAATCTTTTCACAGACGTATAAGTGGACTTTACAGTGTGGGTGGTAATGATTTGATTTGCCCAGTGCAGTCACAGAAGATGTTTCCTCATTAGACTACAGAGTATAAAGAAGCTGTCCACCCCGCTGTGTATTAATGATGAGTGAGAGCCGGACTGATCAACTGAACTAAATAAGTATGGTCAAGAGTTTCCTCCATCATCACTTGATAATTAATAAAAATAAAGCCTGTCAAGACACACACACACTCAAACACACACACACACACACACACATATGCACACACACACACACACACACACACAGACTTCTCGAAAGTAACCTACGTATTAACTTGACTGTAGTGCTTTACCATGGGTTTGAATTCCCATCACTGTATTGTTGTGCATATTGACATATTTCACTATGTCACACATTTCACAAGGCCAATGCTGTCTTGGCTAGCCTGTATTCTAAGATAATTGTGCAAATACAGTATGTCACAATTTCAGATCACCCTAGAAAAGCTAACAATGACTAAAGATAAAATATTAAAACTGTATATGAGAAGTTATGCAGCAGGTGAGTCATTTGAACTTTCAAGTTTGCCGTGAATGAGTCACTTGGAGCTTGCACAAAGACTAATTGTTCTCCAATGGCCTCGGAGGCAATTTAGGTTAATTCTGAGCGTACAGTCAAGACATGCTTAATTTTAGTCCTCTTAAAGACAACGACATATAGGAGTCAAAACAGAGAGCGCACCCCCCCCCCTCCCCCCTCCTCACTCCTCACAGTCAAAACAGAGAGCGCTCCCCCCCCACCAATAAGCGAAAGAATATATTGGAATTTATATGTATGATTTATGTTATGTTGTTATGCATGGGGGTGATGGTCACCTTTAGCCTCTGAAGAATGTCCAATGTGTGTATACCTGCATACACTCCCATTAAGAATGGATAAACCTGTGTATTTACCAGATTTTAAAGTCAACATGAAAGGGTACCGCTGCATTGTTCACTGCAGTAATGATCCTCACATATATAGGAGTGCTGACGCTATACATTTTTGGAGATTATTCTGTGATGTTGTATGCCCAAAACATAATTAATCAGTTCTGATAACAGTAAGTCTGGGAAAAAGGACTGAAAACGAAATGATCAGAGTCAATATTTGCACTGTGAGTGTTTTAGAGTGCAGACAAGTATGATTTGTTATTATTATATATTTTTTTATGTCTAATAATGCAAGAAGGAAAAGATTTAACCTCTGCTGAACATAAAAAGGAGATACTCTGAATAGTTTTCAGTTAATTATAACTCTTCACATCCAGGCTTTAACATGAATGAAAAATCATAACAGACAGCAATTAACTGGATCAATGGAGGGATGAATCACTTTTGCAACATCCTCAGGCAAAATATGATCTCATTTTGTTCTTATCACTCATGGAGACTGAGAAACAAGTGTTCATA
The DNA here is from genome assembly GCF_018340385.1 of Cyprinus carpio. Classification (NCBI taxonomy): domain Eukaryota; kingdom Metazoa; phylum Chordata; class Actinopteri; order Cypriniformes; family Cyprinidae; genus Cyprinus; species Cyprinus carpio. The sequence continues at coordinate 391,064 of NW_024879156.1, read as the reverse complement.
TAGAAAAAAAATGTCCAAAACCCCTTACTTAGAAACACTGTTGACTCATTTCAAGGGGCTGGTTCACCCAAAAATGAAAAATCTGTCATCATTTACTCATCATTTACGCTCAGTTGTTCCAAACCTGTATGGATTTGTATTAGCTGTTGAACACAAAAGAAGATATTCTGAAGAATGCTGGTATCCAAACAGTATTGACTTCCATAGAATGAAAAATAAATAAATAAATAAATAAATACAAAATAAATAAATCAATACTGTGGAAGTCAATGGTTACTATCAGCTGTTTGGTCACTAACATTCTTCAAAACATCTTCTTTTGTGTTCAGCAGAAGAAAAAAAAAAAACTCATTCAGATTTGGAACATGAATGACCAAATTTTAATTTAATAAAAGACGGAGGACCTCACACACTTTTTAGGAAGGAAAAATAAAACCTTAAGCTCTGCTCGTCACAAGCTCTCGTTTGCTCTGTGGTTAATAGATTGAGGTCTACGTTACAAATTCTTCATTTTATTGAGGTGATAAATCTATCAACTCTTGTAGACTATAACTTTTTTTTCTTCTTCTTTTCTTTTGGAGCAGATGTGAGGCATAAATAAACAACTGGTTTCTTTTTCTCCTCATCTTTCATAATTGCTTTTCCCCCCTGAGTACTTGTTTGGAGGGGAACGTCCTGCTATTCGTGTGTGTTAGTGATGTATTCTGTCATGATCTGCACACATCCTGGTGACAGTAATCCTAGCAGAGCTGTCAGTATCTCTCTCTCTCTCTCTCTCTCTCTCTCTCTGTGTGTGTGTGTGTGTGTGTGCGTGTGCGTGTTGAAAACGGCCTGCAGGATCAGTTTGGTCAGAGTTGTATCTTTGAGTTTGTTACATTCAGCACGTCAAACAGAGCACATCCTGATGTGTTTGACAGAGGCATTTCTACCCCAATAAAACAAATATAAGGCACACAGTTGCTCCTTTGTCAAGATTAGAAGTGAAAAAGATAAAAAAAGACAAGGGATAGGAAAGGCATTCTTACTGTTGAATGACTGGATGTGACTGCATTGAAAGAAGCAAAACAAAACAAAACAAAAAAATCATTTAAAAGCTGAAAACTAATAAATAATATTATTTCAAACCTTTCTACAGCAAGCTGGGAAGAAAAAAAATACTTTGTTTTTTAAGACATACTGTAGTGTTGACAGTATTCATTAGGCTCAAGCAACTTGTTATTGTAAGAAATCAGTTTAAATATATTTCATGAGTTCACATTTACTTATAATTAAATAAAGGTTATGCGTATTTGGCGTGCTGTCCGGGGAGAGAGCTCCGAGCCCGGCAACCCCCCCTCCCCCATCCGGCCCAGCCCAAAGTGCTCCCCCGAGTGCTTCTACCTGAGCTGGGGTAGAAACTTGGCTGAAGGTGCGAGATCGGGGTGGCGGAGGGATTCTGAAAGGCGAGCGATAACGAAGGTAGGACGTACTTGATTATTTATAGGTGTTTCCTCTTGAGCTGATTGGTAAACGGTGTAATCACTAATGATGAACTGGCCATGTTAATTATCCGTGCATGCTCCTCCCGAAATTTGTTTATGAAACATCACTTCACGAGATCACATTTACTTATAATTAAATAAAGGTTATGCGCATTTGGCGTGCTGTCTGGGGAGAGAGCTCCGAGCCCGGCATGACTCCCGAGCCCAACCCACAACACCCCCCCCCCCCCCCTGTCCGGGGAGAGAGCTCCGAGCCCGGCATGACTCCCGAGCCCAACCCACAACAACACCCCACCCCCCACCGGTCCGGGGAGAGAGGTCTGAACTCGGAGGCCGGCCCAGCCCAAAGTGCTCCCCAAAAAGCAATTAGAACAGGACAGCAGCCAGATATGCACATTTACGACTCCCCAAAAAGCTGGGCTTATTTGTTAAATGGGTGCTGGACGTCCTTTGGTATATAATTGTTGTGGTAGTGTCTAGGAAGAGACACTGGAAGCGCCCACTTGAAAGAGAGAGATGACAACTCCTGCTAGAGAAACGATTATTGTGGAAGTAGGGAAGATAGAAAAGGCTCCTGCGGGAGCTGACACTGCTGCGGCAGTGGGGAAATATGGAAAAGGCTTTTGCAGAAGTGGGCACTGCTGCGGCATCTGAAAAGAGAAATTGGCTTCTGCGGAAGCAGGCACTGCTGCGGCATCTGAAAAGAGACATTGGCTTCTGCGGAAGCGGCCACTGCTGTGGCATCTGAAAAGAAAAAAATGGCTTCTGCAGAAGTGAGCACTGCTACAGATTCAAATACAGATGAAGGCTCCTGCTGGAGCAGGAACTGCTGCGGCAGTGAGGGAATTTAGGCAAGGCTCCTGCAGGAGCAGGAACTGCTGTGGCTGTTGGGAAATATGGAAAAGGTCCTGCGGGAGCGAGCACTGCTACGGCAGTGGGGAAATTAGGCAAGGCTCCTGCGGGAGTGGGAACTGCTGCAACAGTTTGGGAATTGCGTGGGGCCCCTGTGGTAGTGGGGTGCTACTGGGACAGCTGGAGTGGGGATGGGCCGTTATAGATAGATTAGGTGATGTTAAAGGGGTTAGCTATGGTTGTTCAGGAGTTTGAGTGAACAGGGATGGACTGGCGTTAAAGGGGTCGGCTGATGAGGGTTTCGGTGAGCTTCTGATATGGAATCAGTCTGACCACACGTAGATCTTGAAGGCCTCTGCCTTTTGACAAAATCTGTGTCCTGATGTTGCTGGCTACGGGGGGTGGTTCCAAGGCGAGAGTGTTTGGAGGGATGGGTAGGGGCATAGTGGATGATGGAGAGAAGGAGGGGCAAGCATGCAGGGGGGGAGGAAGGATAGTTGCAGGAGCCACTTGTAGGGGGAGGGGAATGGCGGGCTTCAGGGCCTGCGCCAGGAGAGTTCATAGGGATGGGAGGCGTGCTCTCACGCTTGGGAAAGCTCCGGAAGTGGAAGAAGAGAGGGGGAAAGAGAGGGTGAATGGCAGGGATCGGGGCCTGCGCCATTAATGGAGGCAGCCTCACACTGAGGTTAGACTGTGGGGCTGCAGGCCATGAGTAGGGGAGGGGGTTGTCGGAAAAGGGGTGTGGATGGGTCTGCACCGCTATCAGAGGCATGCTCACGCTTGTGTCTGCTACAGGAGCTGGAGGCCATTGAAAAGGAAAAAAGGGGTAAGTAGCAGCAGGAGGAAGGTCTGAGATGTGAGGGTCTGTGTTGTAAGCGGAAGCAGCTTCGTACTTGCTCCACATGCTGTAGGCCACAGGAAGGGAATCCTGAAGACCCTGTGTGCAGCCTGCACTGTTAGTGGAGGCAGCCTCACACTAGCGTTTACTACGGGAGCTGGAGGCCGCTGAACAGAAAAATGGTTATTAGTAGCATGAGGGAGCGGAAGAGTTGTGGGCATGTTTACAAATGGAGGCAGCCTCATGTTTGCTTCAGCTGCTGTAGCTGTAGGCCCTAGGAAGGGGTTGGGGTGTGTGATGTCTTGAAGATCCTGTGTTGCCTGCACTGTTAGCAGAGTCAACCTTATGCTAATGTCTGCTACATGAGCAGGAGGACACTGAAAAGAAAAAAGGGGGTTAGAAGTAACAGGATGGAAATACTGGGATGTGCGGACCGGTGTTGCAAGTAGAAGCAGCTTCATGCTTGCTTTGGCTGCTGTAGTTGTTGGCTGTGGGAAAGCAGAAGGGTTAGTAACATTTGACGGGGCAAGCTAAAAAAGCCTGGGTAGCCTACTGTGTTGCCGGTTTAGCAATTGGTTGCCCGATTTGACAATTCCTCAAGCCTTGTCTCCATTAATATGAAAAGCATATTTTCCTCTCGTTTTGGCCTTCCAGCCTTTTTAAACGCTTTCCAGAGTGGATAAATTTGAGAATGCTGTTTTCACATTGTAGTATGGACTGTGGAAACAGAGGCTTTTGAAAACGATGAAGCATGTTTAGTCTTTTAGAATGTTGTTTTAATAAACATGGTTATAGCAGTAACGTTAATTTGCAGTTATGTTCTATTCACTTTCACACTATTTCTAAAGATATTTACTTTGTGCTCTTTTCATATTACAGTCCTAAAAAGACACCAGAAAATTTACTCACAATTGCTGTCCTGCGGAAAACACGAGGGCAGTTGCGTTTTAGATCAATTCTGAGTTGGGGCGCCAGTAAATGGTGAAATATTTCCATAAATAAATTGATCCTGCCAGAAGAATTGCATGAAGATTATGTCTGTATCATCTCGGTGAGGTTTATACATGCACAGTAAGGCAAATGTAATGCCTTCAGACATTTCAGTGTGGATGACAACTCTGAAAATGTATTAAATTGCAACACACGGTCTGCACTGCTAGTGGAGGTAGCCTCAAACTGCGCTGCGGCCGGAAAACGCCGGGAAGCGAGTGAGGCTTTGCTGGCGTGAGATCTGGGGCGCGGCCCAGTCATTGAATGCCTGCTGCTGCCGCGATCCAGCGCTCGAGGAGAGCCGGGTCTTTGAGCGGGACAATGGTGGTGGCGAGCGAGGCGAGCTCGGGGCTTTGCTCGGTCTATTGGCCACAGCGTGTGGCTGGTCGAGAAGAGCAGCTGTCGCGATAACGCCTGGTGCTCGGCAGCCGTGTTATGCGGGGTAGGAGTTGTCATGGGGCCGGCAAATGCGGCAGATCTGAAAAAATCCCCGGTATAGATCTCTTCGTTGGACGACAAATTGGGTCTGTGATAAGATGGCAACAGAGCGAACCGAATGCTGAAAGTCAAAGGATAACGAAGGTAGGACGTACTTGATTATTTATAGGTGTTTCCTCTTGAGCTGATTGGTAAACGGTGTAATCACTAATAATGAACTGGCCGTGTTAATTATCCGTGCATGCTCCTCCCGAAATTTGTTTATGAAACATCACTTAAATAAATTTAGCAATATCTAACTCATTTGAAAACAGTTTCAAACTATTCAGACATGATTTGCTAATTGTGCCACAAAAATAGCAATTCCATATAATATACAAAAATTGATATTTACTGTTATATTAAATGTTAATATGACAAATCAATATTTTTCTGAAGATTAATCACCTCCTTTTATGTGTCTGCCAGTTTCCTTTTATTATGTGCATAGAGAAGGCAACAACTGTAGTTTATATCGAATCACACATTCATATAGAAGTGCATTTTTACAACCACCGACCCACAATAGCGACAGTAGATTTTTTTTTTTTTCTCCCGGCAGACATCGAGAAAGCAGAATCAAGTAAATATGTGTCTCTGTGTTTTATGCGCGGCCAGTTTGTTCCTGTTATACTCCCACACACCCATGCAGGTTTCCACTAGCTCATCTGAAGAACTCAATCCCTCCCGAATTACAGGGAGATCTAACTAGATTATCCACTGGGTCCTCGCCCGCTGAGAAAACCAGGCCCGACGCAGCGACGCTGGGCCAGCACCTGTTCCTCCACCGCTGCTCAACAGCAAGAGCGACAGAGATAGAGGGAGCGAGAGAGAGGAAATGAGACAGAGACACTCACAGAGAAACGTCTGCACTAACTGTTTCCCTTTCCACTCTAATTAATACAATTAGAAATAGGTCAGAGACATTTTTTTACAGTTGCATTGCGGTTGCCAAATATGCTTTATACATCATAACCTAATAGTTAGTATAAGTATAAAATGACATAATAGTAATAACAAATAACATAATAGTTTATCCATTAGTTCAGCACAGTCAACAAATCGAAGTCTTAATGAATAGAATTTGGTGACAGGAATAGTGGATGTAATAAAATGCAGCAATTTAGTGCAAAACCCAAACAAAACAGGTGTAATGTGCACAAATTCTCAGGTCTGAACCCTAATAGCTAAACATGGCATCGCTAAAATCACATTACACAAACTGTAAGGCATTAGACAAGTTTAAGCTGTGATATATATATATAAAACCCCCAAAAACTCAAAATCCAATTCACTGAAATTGAAATGAACACTAGTGCCAGTAAAACATCAACAACTTTTATTCTCTTTCACACAAATAATGATTACAGGGGCAGATTATTAATTAATAAAATACTTATTTTCACAAAGTTCCTTGCAAAATATTATGTTAAGACCTCAAAACAGTTTTACCATAGTGTATTAGGGCATGATTTGTAAACTAATAAATTTTTTACATCTGCATTCCATAACCAGCTCCATATGTTTGGTGTGTGTTTTTATTTATTTAGTTATTTTTTCTTCAAGTAAACTTGCTCAGTGGTGCACCTGGTACAATATAATTTCCGAACTGCTTTTGTTAACACTATTGGTTATATTGAGGGTAGGGTTTAGTGTAGGGTTGGGTTTAGCGTAGATGGTGTATTGTTTTCAAATGTGATAGAGCATTAACCTTTTGGCCCCACTCATTGGATATATAATTTCCGAACTGCCGCTATATGTAAAAACATATGAGATTCATGCTCATTTGTATTGAATAAAACGGAGTGCACTTCTACAGCCACCGACTGGACATTTCACTTTGAGAGTGTCATGAATCACACAAGAAGCACTGACATAATTTTCAGAAATGTCACCACAGGTATGTTTTTCCACTGAGTCTGGGAAAATGTTTGATTAGTGAGTGATGGGGAAATATCAGTGAATACTTTGTTTGTTCTTTGTTTGGAAGCTTTTAACTCCTATACTCATGTCTAAATAATGTGATCAGGATTCAGAAAAGCAGTTTACAATGGCTATTTTGAATAATGTGCACAGATTAGCACTGTCTATCCATAAAGATCCTTTGATATTGATTTATTAGTCTGTTCTAACATGTCTTGGACCAACAAATCAAAATAATCAAGAACATGACATCTTTCCATGTTTTACTGAGTCTAAATGTAATTGTTTTTAAGCATCTCAGACCATGAGCATTGCAAACTCTAAAAAACGCCTCTGAAGACCCCTGCGTTCATTTCCATTTCATTCCTGTTTTTGAACACATTCTGTTTGAACGCACCTTCACGTACACAGGCACTCTGCTCTGATCTTTTGTTTCTGGATAAATTATAGATGGATTAGTTTTCACTATAATCATCATGCTTTTATCTTTTGAATCTTCAGACTAAATCTCAGTTGACAGAGGATAACAAAAATTCTTCATCTGTATTTCCATTCATTGAGCTCCTCAGTGACCACACCTAACCATGAATGAATCTTCATAACTGCGTGTAGTTACTTGATGGTTGCATCAATATAATCATTATGATTTGACATTTCTGGTTGAATAAGGCTAATAATTGATGCGCTGATCAGAAAGGTTGCACAAGGACTGTGATTTGTATTTTGCAGGACATAAAGTAGCAAGAGGACGTGTCTCAAACGTTCTTTTTAGAGACCTTGATACCAGTTTAAATACTGTGGCTTCAAAGTGTTGGTCCAGGTGGGAATAAAGACAAATGTGATGTCATAGGCAAAGATGTAATGTCTGGCTGCCTCATACCTCAATGTCATTTGGTCATAAATAATTTGAAATGATAGCTAATTATTACTTTACTTTGCTTGTCAGGTGAGAACACAGGAGAACTAATAACTGAGAAACCCAGAAGAAGCCACGAAATGCCAAAATGTTAACTATACACGGAAACATGTTGAGGTTGCTAGGAGACAGGTAAATAAACATTGTTGTGAGAATTGGGTGTTGTTTCAATGAGCCCGAGGGGACAAGGCCAAAAACGCCTAAGGAGCCAGTTCCACAGGAAACAAAGCCAAGTATCATTCACCGCACATTCCATGCAACTAATTGTTTTCTCTTTTCACCTCTTTCAGTTCACCTCTCAAATGCAGAATGCAACATTGTTTCATCTGGTCATTCAAGTACTTACTGAATGGATAAAAATAGTCAATGATTCTGAGTTAGACCATGGTAATTAATTAAGTTAATTAATTAATCCTAATAAGCCATTACGCGACAAAACTGTTACTGAGTGATGCTGTAGCTAATGGGCACTATTGGGCAAAACATGCAGCGGACGACCTTTCATCTGTCACTATACGAGTTACGATGACATCATTATAATTTTAGGGTGAACTATCCATTTAAACAACATTAAAGATATGGTGCTTAACAAGTAAACTAAGTGTTTTGTTTTTGTGTTTTATTTTTTGCCTATGGGGACACCGTATTTAAAGGACCTAGGATACGTACTATATTACAGTGTTTCCGCTTCATTCATTCTGCCGTGATGGGCCACCACACCAAATATCATCCCTGCCATGGCTGCAGCTTTTTTTGAGTGCATGTGATTCTTGGGAGCATGGTCAAGAGGTCCATGGAAAGCAGTCCTGCCACCACAGCTGGAAAATCCTAGAGCAAACACAGCATTATATATTGTCTATTTTATCACAGTACTGTTCAACCAGCATCCAGAACTAGGGCTATTTTAGCATTAAGAATAGCATTGAATCTATCCGTAAATTTAGGGACTATACTGATTGGAGACTAGGGGATAGATCTTAAAAAAAAAAAAAAAAAAAATATATTTTTTTTGTTAAATAAGTTTAGGGTTTGTTATATTTTATTTTGTGTCAAATTAAGTTTGTTAGTGTAATTATAATAACCCTGCATCAAGTAGCCTAAGCCAAGCAAAAATATTTTACTGTGAAAAATAAAACCAAATACCTAAATCTAAATACAAAATTATGAATATTATTTATTTTTATTTGCACATGGTATTATACGTAAATTTGTTACATAAAGCAAAATGTGGGGGTTGATTTTTACACAAATCACTATAGACTTGCTTTCCACTCACTGATCTCTATATATTATATTATCTATGTTGTAGATCAGTGATTCTGCCATATTTCAAATTGGCACACCCCTTTTACTGTCATAACTTGACAACTTGTGTATCACTTCACACAGTTATTCATGTGCTCAGAATTTCTGAATCTACTTGAATAGTAACCCCACTGTTATTAGACACTTTGCTTACAAAATTAATCACAACTGACAATAATTTCCAAGTAAATGGATGGTGCAACACACACACACTTAAGTATAAGTAAAAACAAAATTAATCACACGCGCGCACGCACACACACACACACACACACACACACAATAGGCTGATGTCATCTCCAGTTCAGTTTCTGTGTGTGGGACCATCCTATCAGACACTAATCTTTTCCTGAAATTACATCTGAAAACCGAAAATTAAGTTGTCATTCCTTTTTCTTTTTTTCTTTTTTCTTTACTGCCAGAGGGTATTTAGGACTGGGCCTGCAGCAATAACTTGCCTGTGCATGAACTACACCGTTGTGTCAAATACAGTGTCTGACCCCTGATGACCCCTGATGAATTCTTGCAGTTCAGCAGGCCTTCCATCTCTCTCTCTCTCTCTCTCTCTCTCTCTCTCTCTCTCTCTCTCTCTCTCTCTCTCGACGGCTAGAAAGAACCAGAAAGTGAGTTTTTGACTATAAAGTATTTTTTCAAAATAAACAATGTGTAGAAGAGGAAATGCAAGGCTTGCTTGGCATGCACTCTGCAGCCTTTTGGATTCATTCTATTTTGAAGGCCGATACTTGTGCACAGGTTTCGATGCTGTTCCACTCAACCGGGCAGACCAGCACATTCCACAAATGTGCAGAACACACACTCCCATGTGCACCAAATAAATACATTAAGGCTAACCTAGATGACAGGACACATGAACACACAGACACTCATGCAGCGCATCTCAGATTAGCAGAAACCGCGTCTATGACAAGATAATCACACACAACAATGTGTGTGTGTATGCAAGCACTCTCAACCTCCATCTTAAGACCTCTTCCTGGTCGGGTGCCCACACACACACCCAGTTCTATCAATCACTGTGCATTCTAAAAATGATTTAACCATTCAGTAATAAAGCCTGCCGGACACATTCAGACTTGCACATAGAACAGGGGAACTCGAGAAACCTAATGCTACTCTAAAGGACATACTTGCTTTTCAGCAAGCCACTCTTTCACACCATTTGGACAACGCAATGCTGAAATGGTTTACAATAAAAGTAGTGCTCAGGGAAAGACCACAGGTAGAATTACACTAAGCATTCTGGGACTTCATGCCAGTAATTCATTTGGCATGATGGAGGGTCTAAAGTGTGTAATAGCCTCAGCCTAAGAAACAGTAATTTTTTTTTTTTTTTTTTTTTTTTTTTTTTTTGATAACTTAATTATGAGCTCACTTATCCAGTTTTTAGTAAAAGTAGTGATGCTGCTAATATTAAGTGGTGACAGTAAAGCTGAGCAGTTTTACAAATATTGTATCTTTTCCAGTAGTAAAGCAGTGAAGTGTCAACTGTTATCCAGTGTTGGGGATTAACCAACTAAAAGTAGCAACATTACTAACTTAACTACATTTAGCAGTGGCATGACAGTAGTGCAGTAGTGTAATTGTTTCCATCGTGTAGCTATGTAGTGCAGCATTCTGCATTTATTTTGACTCTGTCAAGCACTTTTCTGTAAAGCAAGCTGGGCAAATAATCAAACATAATGTCATAAAGGATCCTCTCTTATACAGCATTGCAAAGTTTTAGTGAATCCAATTGCTTGGACAGTTTACAGCATGTAAATTAACTGAAAATCAATTCAAACGCAAATTATCAATGTTTTGGTTACATTGATATTGACATTTTGTTAAATGCTTCTGTTTTATTTATTAGTACTATACTGTGAATATAGGTATAGTGTAAATATAGGTTGACGCTGTCCACCTGAGACTCATTAGAAAATAACAAATTGTGAAAATGAAGGCTTGAAAGCCAAACTATGTTGGTAAGTTTAAAAGTATAATTAAACTCATTACAAGTACTGTTGGATTTCTTTGTTGTTGTTATTTCTTCTATTTCAGAAATAAATGAATCTGACTGAACACTAAACACTTAAACACTATATTATTATTGCAATCCAGGTTTTTTTTTAGATACATGACTGCCTACATTTTTGCAAAAGCGCAAATATGTACCTATACATAAAGTTCACTTAAGTTTCCAGCTGAAATGAACACTAGAGGCAGTAAAACCCCTGCAACTTTTATTTCTGTTCACTATGATGTCAGCAGCATATTATTGATGAATCAAAGATTATTTCTGTATGGTTTCTCACACAGTATTATGTTATGACCTCACAACACCTTTACCGTAGTGCATGATTTGTAAACTAATACATTTTGATGTTTAAATTGCATAATCAGGTCCATATTTTTGGCTTTTCCAATATAGTAAACTTGCTCGGTAGCGCACCCGGTTCATCACTGCACTTGTGATGTGAAGCGCATGGGTACAAGTCCCCTGAAAATCGAATCACAATAAAAGATCTCAAAGACTTGCAGAAGCAAGGTAAAATAACAAGGTTGCTTCAGCAATTGTGTTTTCATCTCACGTATGCTTTTGTTAATATTATTGGGTAGGTTTAGAGTAGTGTTTAGTGGAAATGTCACTTTGAAAGTATTCCAAAATGTGCTACAAGCAATGCAATGTATATATATATATATATATATATATATGTATATTACAGTAGGCTGTTTAATAAACCCTAATTTGCAATATAGAAACAAATAAAAAATAAATAAATAAATGAATATATATATATATATATATATATATATATATATATATATATATATATATATATATATATATATATATATATATATATATATGCTTAAATGTGGTTAGCTATTTTTGCTAGTAATTTGTAGCATAGCTATATGCTTTCACAGAAAAGTAGCTTAGCTGCAGTTAAATTATGAGTATAGTTTCATGCATGTATCAGAGTTCATCATCTGAAAAGATAAATGGTGGGACTGAACTTGTAATGTCTACACAGGCTCCTGCAGCCTCAAACTGGAGTGCGCTCATGCGGAGTCATGTATCCCTTGCAGTGGAAGTGTTGGCAGGCATTTGGCAATCGCAGCTGCCGGCGATGTCACTCGGCACCCAGCGAATGTTGGCGTGAGCTAATGGCCCTCGTGTTGCTTCATCGCACGGTTAAGTGCTGCTCCAATTTAAGTGAAGCTAAAATGACTACACAGGCACTAATAAACCCATTCAGTACAGCTCCCTTCCCTGGAGGACAGCGTGGATGTGTGTGTGCTCAAGGCCAAGTGCATGGCACAGGTGTGTCCGTAAACCGTGGCTATAGTGCAATTAGCTGAGAGTCTTTTGCAGGTGCAGTTGCTTTACACGCTCTCTGGTATCTGGTTTCTCCCTGGTGTTTTCCATGATACCACTAATCCTTGATTACTTCATAAAATCCTTAATTAGTGATTGACTTACCAAGAATCATGTGAGGTTCTGGCAAAACCAATACAGATTTTAACATTCTTTAAATATTAAAAATAAACCTTCAAATAGTGTTATATTTTGGGTTACAAGAAAATAACGTTGTAAGAACAATAATTTATTATATAATTTCTGCATCTATAATGCAATGTCAGTACTTGTTACCAGGAGTAAAGTTTGTGCTTAACATCAAGGACCACAATGGAAACAAGTTTGTATGTTTTTCTGTGCTATCCTTGACAAATTGAGTGTATTTCACTACTTTCTAAGCAATCAAATAAAAATCAACGAGAAAATTGGACATCAATGTTTTGGAAACATTTCTGTTTCCACAATGATTTTACAACCTAAAGTTGATACCTGGGCTAAAGGTTTTCTAGTAAAATCTCAAATCTATGAAGGAGGGAATCTATTTAATTTAGCATACTGTACGTTCTGCCCTCCCAACAAGGTGATTATACTGGTCAGCTGCTGTCGTACAGGCTCTCAGACGAAAAACAGATGGTTACGTTCAAACATAAGCTCATGAAATTTATCACAGGCTCTGAATGTTCTCGAAAACATGCTGTGATGTAAGATGAGTCAATACTTTGTAGCCCTACCAGTCAATGTTGTGGTTGTTTCTACATATGAGAGATATGCAGTTCTTTTGCAACTTTATAAAATTGAATGGGGCTTATTCTTGTTCTTTCACATATCAGGCGTGGTGTGTGCACAAGATTCAGGTCCTTTATGGATATGCAATACATCCTTCTATCATTGGAACCAAGACATAAGTATTGTTCCTTGCCCTTTGAGCAGTTACTGACAGGCCTTTGGCAGCAACTGGATGGGAGCAGGCGCTGGTGTCAGGGCTTGTCCTGGGTGAGCCTGGCTCTGTGCCATCAGGGCATCTGCAGAACAGTGAGATTATACAAGCTGTCTATTTATTTGCAAAGAATAGTATGGTTATAGGAACTGTACTTAAAGCAGACAATTACCTCGTATTATTCTTGTCATGCTTAATCTAGTGTCAAGTTGTATTTCGGTGTGATATATATATATATATATATATATATATATATATATAATTTTTTTTTTTTTTTTTTTGACATGCACAGCAAAAGGCATGTGCACACAATGGTGACTGTACTGGAATCATGCTTAAAGAATGTCTGTATAAGCACAGCATATCCAAACACTTCAGCTAGCAGATTGTGCAAGCTTGTACCTCATCCGCTCGGAGGCAATGCAAAACTATAAATTCTTAACAATTATAGGGCTCGATTAATGCTGGGTTGTTTGTGGACTGAGTGTGCCTGCTGCATCTCCATCTTCACCTACCTTTCATGATATACAACGAGCTCTAGGTGTGAACAGGAACATGTAAATCAAAATTTGACCTAGCGGCAAAACACATGCCAGTTTACACAAACTTATAAACATGCCTAAGCCAACATGCATGTGCAAATGTATGCATGCTAACAGTCATGTCAGAAATGCAGAAAGAACATGCCTTTTATAGAAAATACACAAAAAAAATCAAGTCATGTGCTCATATTTTCCATAAAACATTCTCCTGATTCACTGTGATTTTCCAAGAAGACGTTCCAAGACGAGGAATCTACAACATGACAATCTGTCAGTGGGCATTAACTGTTTAACTGTTTTCCATGTTTGCTGTGAAGGCCCAGAGGTGCCAGTGGCTCAGGATGGGACATGCACTCCTGTCATCCTCTGAATGGGTGAAAAGGTAAGGTGTTTTTTTTTTTTAAAATCATGGCGCTTCATGCAGCTGTACCTTTAACAACAATCAACGCTTCATTTGAGAGCTTGTTTACATGTCAAATATAGCGTAGAGAAAGACAGGGCTTAAAAAAAAGATCCTGGGAAACAACTTGTAATAATAATCCAATTACTGTATGACAGCCACGATTTAAACGCATGACGACATCACCAGAGGCTAGAAAACAGCGGTTTACCTGAACGAAGTGTGCTTTGTTTAGAACTGGGCTGAGTTTGCAAGCAACAGCTCTTATTTATGTAATTTAGCATTTTCATTACATAATTGTTTTTAGACAATTCTTTCTTACCAAAGTGAATTCAAAGATGCTACTTGTTTGTTTTAGCAGCTGTTTTAAATAAATATATCATTAGTAAGACTTTGGACGAAGTCAATAAAATGGCAAATGGAAGCAAAATGTTCTAATTTAGTTTAAACTGATCAAACATGCAATAACACACACAAACTGCACACTGCAGACAAATGATGAAACCACAAATTGTCGATAAAAATGTAGTAAAATAGTATAATTTTAAGTCAGTAGCACAAGAGAAGTGGTAATCTTAAATGTTTATGGAATATAAGTGTTTAATATAATTGTTAACCATCCACTTATCTCTAAGAAAGCACACTCATTCATTCACTAAACAACAATCCATCTCCATCCCAGAAGGAAAACGTTAGTCCAACTTTTATCCTGCACTATCAAAACATCACTCTTTTCAGAGGATTACGGAGCCTTGGCAATCTTTGTATATTATCACGTGTTTGAATGGTTTGTATGACTATATATATATATATATATATATATATATATATATATATATATATATATATATATATATATATATATAGTGTGTGTGTGTGTGTGTGTGTGTGTGTGTTATTTTACTAAATATATTAGTATAGTTGGAATTAGACTTAGTTAGACTATTCAGAATTTTCATGCATTTAATTTTAACATTTCAAAACGTCAGGATATGAACATTTTAAGTTTTGCTTTGGATAAAACTACCATTTTGGTGCTAGAGGATTAAAGTTACTACATTAAAATTGTAGCAAAAAAAAAAAAAAAAGGCCAAGGTAGAAGGTCAGATACAAAATGAGTGCACCTTATTATTATAAACACCAGTAATGTATTCAAAAGGTTTGAATGATGCTTGTTCAAACATCAGCCTATAGACAGTGTTTATGTTGCTGATTCTGCTACACTCACAAACCCCTTAAACCTACTTAATATGAACAGTGCCATCTTACACAGTACACAGCAAACACTCTTGCTGTGGGGTCTGTCCTGTACATGCTTGCACTGACTGTAGGACGACTGTTATTTAAAATTGCAATGGGAAATGGGATTTTGTTAGATTTCCCAGATTTAAATTCTAAGCATCAGTGCTGCCTAATGCATTTAAAAGCGGTGAGAAAATACATAGAGTTTAAACATATGAAGATTCAGCGTAAGTGGATTAGCTTCAGAGCCCTGTTGTAATGAAACTGATGCAATCAATCAGAGCTTTAGTGTAGCATTTATCTCATGCTGTTAATTCAGGTTTGGGTTAGCCTGAAACATTTCTCAAAAAAAAAAAAAAGCATGGATGACATTGGGGGTAATTCCATGACATATTGTTAATCATGGAATCCCTGATGTCAGCCCCGCTGCTACTGGAGTGGTTAGCTAAGCCCAGGCCCGGTTTTACAGGGGTACTAGAGGGTTCTAAATGCCCTCAAATGATAGCAAAAGCAATTGGAGATCTGGCAAACTATCCAGTGCGTATTTGTGTTTGCGCTCTGGACAAAAACAAAAGTTACCATTTACATGTTTTGCAGCCTTGAGCAATGTGGCCAATCACAGACATATCTGCTGATTTCTTGAACGCAGTGGCCAATCAGAAATGTTTTTGTTTGTAAGTATTCACTAACCACTGAAAGAGCCAGCGTTTTTATTAAGTGCAGTTTTGCACGCTCATGAATCATCTCAACACTAAGTGCAGACGTGATGTAAATAAGAAATTCATTGAGCAGTTTAGATAGCTTCATTGAATATAGCGGAACTTTGTGAGATCATGATGAACTAAGATGAGTGATGATTTTTTAGTGATAATATAGGGACGGGGAGGATTTAGTGAATTGGGGGCCCCAGGCAAAATATAGGAATGAGGCCCTATACATTTACACAGATTTAAATATATCAACCTTGAGGTTCCATTTTTTTTTGTGTGATGCCCCATTTGTGTCTAGTGCTTCTACATTTTTCATGTACATGTTATAATGGCTTTCTTTCTTGTTGTAGAAATTAGCAATTGTACGGAGCCCCGCACATGGCATGCAGGAAAAAATAGTAGGCTAAATCGTGAGCACGATTTACTAATTCGTTCCCTCATTGTATGCGCTGGGACATTTTGCAGCCGAGTGTGAAGCGGCTGGGATGAGAATCAGCACCTCCAAGTCCGAGGCCATGGTTCTCAGCTTGAAAAGGGTGGCTTGTCCCCTTCAGGTTGGGGGAGAGCTCCTGCCTCAAGTGGAGGGTTTCAAGTATCTTGGGGTCTTGTTCACGAGTGAGGGAAGGATGGAGTGGGAGATTGACAGGCGGAGAGGTGAGGCTTCTGCAGTGATGCGGTCGATGTACCTGTCTGTTGTGGTAAAGAAGGAGCTGAGCTGCAAGGCGAAGCTCTTGATTTACCGGTCGATCTACATTCCTACTCTCACCTATGGTCATGAACTGTGGGTCATGACCGAAAGGACAAGATCCCGGATACAGGCGGCCGAAATGAGCTTTCTCGATAGGGTGGCTGGGCGCTCCCTTAGAGACAGGGTAAGGAGCCGCTCGGGAGTAACTTGTTCTTTCATTTGTTTTCTAATGGCTTAAAGCTTTCTAATTACTCTGGTTCAAGACTGTTTGCTCACATCTGTAGTCTCCTGAAAGCAGTAAGGCTGGCTGACCATCCAGGATATAAATGAAAAGAGGATTCGGAAAGCTCATGCAATTAAATGCATTAAAATGTAGCACTGACAAACACAGGTACAGCATGCACTGAACTAAAGCCAGAACAAACACTTAAAAATCCATAAAGCAAGCTCAGACAGAAATATTCCTGTCTGATTCCTCTAACTGATAATTATTGATATCTGCAGACAACTAGACAACAGCAAATTACAAAGCGCAATGGACTTAACAAATAGCGTTAGTCTTTCTCTTGACTAAGTATGCTAAACTGCTTAACTCTGGCTTAAGGTTCTGCAAAGTGCAAGCAAACCATCCATTTGCCCAGAGGGACAATATTAAGCAAAAAGGAAGTAAAAAAAGGAGACATTATGAGCTTTTAAGCAGCTCTCTTCCTGCAAGGCTGATCCGTTGATAGACTTACCTGCCCTGTGTGATAGAAATGAGGCCATATTTCAACCCCATATTCTAAGACAGTGTTTATTTGTTGATGAGCACACACAAGACAGCATGAACTGTCAGCCAGAGAGACATCACTATACCCAAAGACTGGGTAAAATCTATTCAAATAAATTCAAAGTAAATTCATCTACACACTGAAATAGACTGCAGATTTTGGGCTGTCTATTTCATTACTTGATGCCCGTGATCATTAATGAACTTAATAGAGCTACTGTATTTGGTCACAATGTCAGTTTGTTCATGATATTGAGTTCCCCTTCCCCTTCTAACCAGAGCTTATGCACCTCTTCACAGGAGGCCTTTATTAACCCCCCGGAGCTGTGCAGAGCACTTTTATGATGGATGAATGCACTTTTTTGGGCTTCAAAATCTCGACCCTCATTCACTGCCATTATAAAACTTGGAAGAGCCAGGACATTTTTAAATAAAACTCCAGTTGTGTTTGTCTGAAAGAAGACAGTAATATACTGTACACCTAGGAGGGTGACACCCTTTAAGGCCCTTGAAGGTTGAGGGTGAAGAACCGGACATCCTTCTAGCATGGCAAAATAAACTAGAAAGGTGAAATGAATAAAAGATGTTGTGGTTAACATTACTTGAAGATACTTTCACATTTTGTTCTACAACATACAGTGAAATACGCAGTCATACATCAGACATGTATTTTTAAAGCACAAAACAGTTTCAAAATCCAAGTTAATAAGCAACTACAAAAGTTGGGACACTGTACAAATTGTGAGTAAAAAAGGAATGGAATAATTTACTAATAATTTACAAATCTCATAAACTTATATATTATTCACATTATAATATAGATAACATATCAAATGTTGAAAATGAGACATTTTGAAATGTCATGCCAAATATTGGCTCATTTTGGATTTTATGAGAGCAACACATTCCAAAAAAGTTGGGACAGGTAGCAATAAGAGGCCGGAAAAGTTAAATGTACATATGAGGAACAGCTGGAGGACCAATTTGCAACTTATTAGATCAGTTGGCAACATGATTTGGTATAAAAAGATCCTCTCAGAGTGGGAGTGTCTCTCAGAAGTCAAGATGGGCAGAGGGTCACCAATTCCTCCAATGCTGCCGCGAAAAATAGTGAAGCAATCAGAAAGGAGTTTGTAATTGCATATCAGAAAGGAGAAAAATTGCAAAGAGTTTGAAGTTATCATCATCTACAGTGCATAATATCATCCAAAGATTCAGAGAATCTGGAACAATCTTTGTGCATAAGGGTCAAGGCCGGAAAACCATACTGGATGCCCGTGATCTTCGGGCCCTTA
This sequence comes from Cyprinus carpio, assembly GCF_018340385.1. Classification (NCBI taxonomy): domain Eukaryota; kingdom Metazoa; phylum Chordata; class Actinopteri; order Cypriniformes; family Cyprinidae; genus Cyprinus; species Cyprinus carpio. Next base: position 372,338 of record NW_024879156.1, on the reverse strand, counting down.
GACGGACCTGCATCACATACAGGAATGCTACTGTAATGGAAATCACAACATGGGCTCAGGTATACTTCCAGAAAACATTGTCGGTGAACACAATCCACCGTGCTATTTGCCGTTGCCGGCTAAAACTCTATAGGTCAAAAAAGAAGCCATATCTAAACATGATCCAGAAGCGCAGCCGTTTTCTCTGGGCCAAGGCTCATTTAAAATGGACTGTGGCAAAGTGGAAAACTGTTCTGTGGTCAGACGAATCAAAATTTGAAGTTCTTTTTGGAAAACTGGGATGCCATGTCATCCGGACTAAAGAGGACAAGGAAAAAGTCCTCGTCCTCTGTAAAATGCACTGCACACATCTGAATATTTGGGTTGAACTGTTCTGGAACAGTGTTGTAAATACAACTTAACCACTGATTTCTAATTGTGTCCTCTTTTGGAAGACCAAACTAAGTAATTTTGCTTTCACAACGAAACACAGCATCTCCACAACATGGCAGCGGCGGGAACAGAGAGAATAAAAGTTACGCCTTCTTTCTTTGTGTGAACATTTTGGCGGCATTATGCAAATATTCCCACATCGTGACATGTGGGGGCATGTTTGTTAAAGAAATTTAAGTTTGGGGTGGTTGTGTTTTAATTTTTATAAAGAATATCTCTTTGGGTTTGACACTTTAGTCTTTGCAACTTTACAGATCTTCTTTATGCACCAAGAGCTTGTAACACTCCAAAGAGAAAGGAAAACTTGAAATCGCATCATATGACTCCTTTAACTATAATAACACTGATGTCAGTGTATTTTCTTGGATTCAAATACATGTAGGGTGAAATATTTTTGAACGCAATTAAAATATTTATTTATTTTTTGAGAATAAAAAATTTTTATATATTTTTTTATTTTTTATTTATTTATGTATTGGTAAAAATATATATTTAGAAATATATTTTAAAATATATTTGAATATTTGCTTTATGGGGTATGTTGTAGAATAAAATAATAATAATGGACATAATAATAATGGACATGATGATAATAATAATAATAATAATAATAATAATAATAATAATAATAATAAACATGAAAGTCTATCCAAATTATCTTAACAAACCTTACTTAATTTATTAAAAAAGGGTCATATTTATTTAAATAGGCCTTTCTCTTTTATACACGCTAAACAAAAAGGCAAAAAGGTTAAGTACTATATCTTCAAGAAATACACGGTATTTTAAAGTCTTTTTTTAATCCTTTCCCCATTTAAACTAAGAGAGAGTTAAAGAACCTTTAAAGAACTATACAGGGGCTTAACGGGTTCTTTTTATGGCAGTGGTGCTATTTAGCACCTCAACCACCCCAAAGAACCACTGAAGAACCATACTGAGCTTAACGGGTTCTCTATATGTTTCATACTTCGGGCCAGTTTATGAAGATTCAAAATAACACAAGTCTTTATTAAATCAAACAAACATCCACAAGCAGGCAAAGCAGTGTGGCTTGCACAAACAATACCAGATAAATGAAGAGTGCACAAGGAAGAACTTAAATACACAGAGATGCTGTAATCTCTAGCTTCCGCTAAATGCTGTACGCTTGTTCACAGAATAGAGTGATGTCCAGTGGATGATGTAGGAGGTGTAGAATAAGCTCTATGCTTCCACGTTCATCACTTATCACCAGAGCTTACGCATCTCTTCACTTCAGGAGGCCTTTATTAACCCCCGGAGCCGTGCAGAGCACTTTTATGATGGATGAATGCACTTTTTTGGGCTTCAAAATCTCTACCCTCATTCACTGCCATTATAAAACTTGGAAGAGCCAGGACATTTTTAAATAAAACTCCAGTTGTACTCGTCTGTAAGAAAAAAAGTCTGTACACCTAGGAGGGTGACACCCTTTAAGCCCCTTTAAGGTTGAGGATGATGAACCGGACATCCTTCTAGCACGGCAAAATAAACTAGAAAGGTGAAATGAATAAAAACACAACCAGAAAAGCATCATAAGGCAGTTTGAATGAGCATATTTGTGAGAGTGAGGTTGGAGAGGTGGAGTGGACCTGGAAGAGATCCAACCCAACTTGACTTGGCATGTGTTCAGCAATGATGTAATACACTAGCAAACACGTGTTGATTTCCTCTCATTCAGCAGGCAAAACAAAACAATCATCAGATTCACTTCACACATTTGAGTCCCTCTCCAAAAGGATCTCATCTGCATTATTGAATGCTTAACATGCTCATGGCTCCCCATCCCAGTGTTGCTTTTCTACCTCACGCCCAACCATTCACTCCCAGTGCAACAAAGCTTGATGTGAAGATTAATGATTGAGTTGCAATTAAACATTCTCCTTTGTAGTCACACACAAGAGGATTTGACAAGGTTTACATAAGCTATACTGACACGTAAGCCACATTTTCATTCTAAGACACGCACCTTGAGTCATTGTGTTGGTGGTGAACAGTTTACAGAGTTACCAGGTATACAGTCCCTTACAAACACACTCACCCGCCCTCCTAAAGAAAGGCCCATTCACATTCACAGTGGTGAGCTTTGTTCAGGCCGCTGAAACTACTGCACCTAATTCTGCTTTTCTGATGAATTGCACATACAGCTGCAGAGTAAACAGCTTCAAAGGCAAATCAAAACAAAATAAACCTGGCACAATCAGTTATGGTAATGATTAAGGACCGTGCATACCTTGGTATGATGGATTCAATACTCTCACACATGCATGCATATTTATACACCGCGTGTTGAAAGACGCGTAACAACACCCTGAACGCACAAAACATTCACATTCACATTCGCACACCCACACACGCTTGGTTGCTAGTAAACTAAGGTGTATGCGCTTGTATGTGCAAAGCTGGATTTCTTTTTGAACTGCTAATATTGATTGGACTGATTGATGAGCAGCACCTGAACTGATTTATTTATTGTCCTGAAAAGTACTAAGCATTTCTGAGAACGGATAAAACAGGAGACAATAAACAAGTGCCGCACCTTACATGCCTATAGGAAAACATAATTGAGCTTCCATTCAGTCACTGAAAATGATTATTTGATTATAGCCGGCCTATATAATGAATTCAGAATAATGTAAAAAGCAATTAAACACAGCATTCCTGAATTATTAGTTTCATTTTGGCAAGACTGGCGCTATATCAGGAGACTATTCCAATATTAAAATAACATATATTGGTGTAAGAGTCATTTCACAAACCAAAAAACAAGGTTTTAAAACAGGCAACAGTGAAACAATTGGTTTAAATCCTCTGGCGTATATAACATGTTTGCGTGTCAGAATGAAAAACATGGTGCCAATTTAATAATCTCCAAGCCTGTCACCGGTTGGAAAGTGAGTAGAGGTTAATTTGGCAGAGCTATGTTCCCATGTGGGTCAGGGTTACTCTTTAAACCAGCAGATGCAAGTACATAAACCGATTGAAAAAATCATATCATCAGCCCTAATAATGGTTTACTGCCAGCTTCAATCATATTACTACTAACTGGAAAGTGTGGCGCAAAATGTGATAAAAATAAAAAAATTAAGAAAAACCTCATAATCCTTGCGACATTATAAGAAAGAACATGTTGACCAACTGGTACCTCAATTGAGACTAAGCAATCTTTGCCCATTTTTTGATCTTTAGGCTGTTTTTTGGACTTCAATTTTCTGTAAATGATCTCTACGACTCTTTTAATCTACCATACACAGTTTTAACAATGCATTCAGTAACTGTGCAAAGCTATAAAGAAGAGGGCATTTTCAAGAAGACACAGACAGAGCCTTAGCACTGAATAATTGTTTACAATTAATAAAGCCAGCAAACAGTTAACAGTTCCATTAGTAAAGTAACCATAGAATGTATGGTACAAACTAGCAAATCCTTTATAAATCATCCACATTTGTTGATATGTCCAGCTGACTCAGATTTAGGCTAGTTTTGTTATGGGTTGGTAAGGGAGGAACTCAAGTGCAGACAGGATTTTCAACACAAAGGGTTTATTGATGACAACAGGGGAAAACAAAACCCACGAGGGGGAAAACAATAGCCTAGGGTAAGGACTAAATAACCAAACAAGACAGGGCTGACCAGATAAAAACACTAAACACTAACTATAAAGAAACACTCACGGTATTACAAAGACTTTTCAGGGGATGACAAGGATAAACTCACGAGACTGACAGGTAGCAACATATATGAGGAACAGTTTGAGGAAGACAATAACAATGAACCGACAAAAGACAGAGCACACTAGGAGAATCTAAATAGGGGAACTAATCAAGACACGACAGGTGGCACAGATAGGACAATCACGACAAGACTAGGATAACAAGGGGGGGGGGGGCGGCAAGGGAACGAGAACAACACAAGCCACTAATGGCCCAAAGACAAGGCCATGTGCTTGTACACAAAACACGGGGTCTGTCATGATCCTGCCTCTAGACTAGAGAAAAGTCAGGACATGATGGCAGGACCATGACAAAACCCCTCCCTTAAGGAGTGCGGCTTCCTGACGCTCCCTAAGGGAACATCAAACGCGGGACATGACTGACTGGGACAGAGACAAAAACCAACACGACATGACAAATAGTAATAAGGGCAAACATGAAAACACAACAATAGGGGTTAGGGTGGCATATCAAGAAAAACAAACAGGGAAGGGGAGGAGGCGGGACCACAAGGTTCATGGGGGACAGACCAGGGTGGGTGGGTGGGGTAGGAGTCTTAGGAGGACGGGACGAAGGCTGACAACGAGGGGTTCGGGCAGGTCTGGGTGGTCTATGGTGGGGAGTGGTCTCAGGACCATTTACACAGAGGACATGACGGGGAAAAACCTGAACAGGGACACGGGACACTGGCCAGGGGGAAACACCTACGGGACACGGGGAAACACCTACGGGACACGGGGAAACACCTACGGGACACGGGGAAACACCTACTGGACACATGACAACATCAGCTGGACATGGGCAACGCTCACGGGACACGCGGGGCCAACACCTACGGGACACGGGGAAACATCAACAGGACACATGACAACATCAGCTGGACATGGGGCAACGCTCACGGGACACGGGGCAACGTTCACAGGACACGGGGCAAGATCAGGGGAGACAGAAACTGGGTCAGGAGTAGCACTAACTGTGGTTGGCTCGGGATCTCTGGGGACAGGGTCAGGGGACAAGACAGGACTGGCGGGGGATTTCCAGGATCTGGACAAGACGGGACAAATAATCAGACAAGGCTTTGGCGGCTATAATAACCGGCATCTCCTTACGAGACGAGACAGACTGTATCAAAAGTTTCTGCTGCAGAGTCGGCCGCGGGCTCTCTCCTCCGCCCTCAACGACAGCAGACTTGAAACCTGTTCTCTTATTCACTGGCTCGGGCATGCCAGCGTTCTCTGCTGCTGGCTCGGGCACGCCAGCGCTCTCCGCTGCTGGCTCGGGCACGCCAGCGCTCTCCGCTGCTGGCTCAGGCACGCTCACCGCTGCTGGCTCGGGCACGCCAGCGCTCTCCGCGCTGCTGGCTCGGGCACGCTCCAGCGCTCTCCGCTGCTTTTTCGGGCACGCCAGCGCTCTCCGCTGCTCGCTCGGGCACGCCAGCGCTCTCCGCATTGCTCGCTCGGGCACGCCAGCGCGCTCTCCGCTGCTCGCTCGGGCACGCCCAGCGCTCTCCGCTGCTCGCTCGAAGGCACGCTCACCGCTGCTGGCTCGGGGCACGCTCACCGCTGCTGGCTCGGGCACGCTCACCCGCTGCTGGCACGGGCACGCCAGCGCTCTCCGCTGCTGGCACGGGAGGAGACAGGGTCACAGGACCGGCAGGCCCCTTCTTCCTCTTCGCTCCTTCCTCCTTGGGGCGGCGTTGCAGAGGCCACAGCTGGGTCAGAGGCGGGTTGGGGGAGTTTGGTCTCGGGCAGGCAGACTTGACGCCGAAGACTCTGAAGCTGACTCCCACGACAACCGTCTCCCTCGCTTGTTGGGGGAGACTGAAGGTAGTGGGAGGTGCCTCAGGATTTTGGGAGGGACTTGCCTGATCCCCCAGGGTTGCCACGGCCAGGACACGACCCTCTGGGATCATTGGCAGCTGGGTAGGTGGAGGGGACCTCTGTGGCTCCTACTGGGAGATGCTCTCCCACAGCCGGGCATAATTTTGGAGGATCCATTCCCCCTCAGGCGAGTATGGGAGGGTGACCCCCTTCCCTGTCGGTGGGGGACGACATCCAACATTGACGACGGAACTCCAACAGGTGTTGGAGCTCGGGGGACCTCCTGCCTGCTGAGTTCCTTCTTGGTCGGTTCATTCTGTTATGGGTTGGTAAGGGAGGAACTCAAGTGCAGACAGGATTTTCAACACAAAGGGTTTATTGATGATAAACAGGGGAAAACAACAACCCACGAGGGGGAAAACAATAGCTAGGGTAAGGACTAAATAACCAAACAAGACAGGGCTGACCAGATAAGAGACAATAAACACTAACTGGTGCAAAAACACTCACGGTATTACAAAGACTTCTTCAGGGATGACAAGGATAAACTCACGAGGCTGACAGGTAGCAACATATATGAGGAACAGTTTGAGGAAACAATCACAATGAACCGACAAAAGACAGAGCACACTAGGATTAATCTAAATGGGGAACATAATCAAGACAACGACAGGTGGCACAGATAGGACAATCACGACAAGACTAGGATAACAAGGGGGGGGCGGGGCAAGGGAACGAGACAACACCAAGCACATGGCCCAAAGACAAGGCCATGTGCTTGTACACAAAACACGGGTCTGTCATGATCCTGCCTCTAGACTAGAGAAAAGTCAGGACATGATGGCAGGACCATGACAAGTTTGGGTTTTCCAGCATCAAAAAAAAAAAAAAAAAAAAAAAAATATTATATATATATTATATATAATATATATATATTCTATATATATAGATAATAGATATATTATATATATATTGTCAGGCATATTTAGAACATAAATCATTAGCTGACATTAAAATACTCACAGTTCAGCACTAAACAAAAAAACCTATGAATTGTTATTTGACAATATTTGACACTATATACCCTTCAGATCACTAGGTTTCACCCATTTGTCAGCAAGAAGTTTTTAATCATTTAAAATATAATAATACTGTATTTAGCCTGACCACTTTTTCTTTTAAATATATTAATAAGTACGGGTCAGAAAAAGTATGTTGTTTAATTTTTACATAAATATGTCTGTTATGGTGAATTATTTCATCCATAATTTGAATTTGCCATTTTATTTTCACAAAAGTTATTTGAAACAAATAAGCAGACAATTCACTTGCATCTGATATGCATTTTTAAAACAAATACAGGTAATTTCCTGCCAGTATATTATCCATTAATTTTATGGACATTTCCTTTATCCCTAAAACACAATGCCATGAAGTGCAGAATTCAAAATACACCCCTAAAGAAACCCCACTTAAATGCAGAAAATTCCTTCACAAGTACATTGTGCACTGCTTATATTTACATTTATTTTTACAGTGCATGTATATAAAATCACTCATTGCTCTAAAATGGTCTTACTTTCTAAACATTGTAATGTTTCTTAGTCTTAATACATTTATAAATGTGCGAGTTGAGGTAATAATTATAATTAAAGTACCTTGTATTATTTGCAATTGCATTGCATGTAAATGCAATTACTCGCAAGTAAACTGCATGCATTTGTTGGGATTTTTAAATATACATACAGTATTTGCAGGGCACTGGTATTATTTAATGGTATGCATGCATTAAATAAATGTCATTAAATATAACACAGGAGTGCATGTGAGAGCACATGGCTGCTGGTGGTTAGCAGATCGCAGTCCAATGCCGAAAATGACTCTCAGTACACACACACACACACACACACACACACACACACACACACACACACACACACACACACACACACGTATATAATCTTATTACTCACATGGGAAGAGTCCGGGCACCATTTAGCCAAAATGCTATTCTTTATGAAGCAGATCATAAAGAGAGAGAAAGAGACACAGAGAAGTGTATTAAAATGCCTGGAAATCACACATCACTAGAGTAATTGCATTAAGCCAGCACTTTCATTGAGGTAAAAATAATGTTTGCCTTTCAGTTACAGAGTAATGGCCATGACAGATCATTCCTGAACTCCCGATCATGTTTGCCTTGGATTAAAACTGTTATTATTTCATGTTCAAATCAGTTTTATATGCGATTGATAGAGAAACTGAAGAACTGGGCTGCAAATTCACATTTCAAGGACTATTTAAACAGCTTCAGTAAGCCAAGACACGCGCTCACAGAGCTTAAAACATTAGCCAAGCACCAAGGATGGAAAACAATGTAAAGTATCACACACACATTTCAAATTACATAAGGGAACGTGTAAATTTAATTGGTGATTTATGCCAAATGTACAACTAAAAGGAATATATATATATATACATACTGTATATGCTGAACAGTTGAAATAATACGATAAAACATCAAGAAATACATTCGTCAAAAATAGAAAACTAGATGCATGAGCACAAAAATAAAACTAAAAATAACTATATAAAAAACAAATAATAATAATTATATAAATTAATTAGAAAAAGTTAGGTCACTTAATAAAAATACATAAAAATAATATCCCGATCATGTTTGCTATATATATGAGCTCAAAGATAAACCTAAAAATAACTATAAAAAACAACAGCAACAACAACAATAATAATAATAATAATAATAATAATAATAATAATAATAATAATAATAATAATAATAATACGTATTAATCAGAAAAAAATGAGGTCACTTAATAAAAATTAATAATACATACAGGCTCAAAAATAAAACTCAATACATATTTTTGAAACAAATAATATATATATATATATATATATATATATATATATATATATATATATATATATATATATATATATAGTGTTTATATAGCTACTTTTTATATAATGTATATAGCCCTTCATAATCTAGTTGTCTATCAAACTTGGCATTGTATATTATGCATATTGTTATTTCTTTGACAAATTTATTTTGTTCCTGAGGAAGGAGATTTGGATAAAAGCATCTGATGAATAAATGTGAATATAATTGCATAGCGTTTTCATGTTCAAATCCTCAAATAATAAAATAGTTATTGGTCCCTGTCATTCTCACTCACGACAGAGACACACAGGAACATGAACGTGTAAACAGAAAACAGCAATTCGACTATCACTATTTTCTTGTTCATGACTAAATTAATGAGACACGCAGGGAAGATCTGCAAAATATGCCAGAGTTAAAGCAAGACTTTCAGCTTGTTTTTGCAGTGGTCCTGCTCTCTCTCTCAGTTTCAGTTTCTGTCAGTCTCAGTCCATCTGTCTCCTGCCCCCTCATGCTCGCTCTCTCTTTCTAGCACCTTCAGCTATAGCAAAGAACTGCTGTGACCTAATAGCTGTAAAATGCCAAATAAAACTTATGGACACCAATTGCCGTGTAGCTCTGAGGCCGCGGCCCTCAATGGATCATTGTTATGGGGCAATGAGGTCATAACACAGGCTGAGTGTTAGACTCGTCCTGCATTCCACCCTTAATTGGGAAGAAAATTATTAATTGATAATTATGCCACATGATGTCATGTCTGTTTGCTGTAACAGAGTTCTTCCTCCAAGTTCTCTATTTTTCTTTTTTTTGGTTTCCTTTTTGTGACAAAAGAATCTTATTTGGATGTGTGTGGTCCTATTTTAGTTTTTTTTAAACAGGAACACAAATCAACACTGCTCTTTTATGCAAATTTGTGGGCAGAAAAAAAAAAGAAGAAATAATGATCTGAAGTTACTGCAGATGTACAGACTTCAACAGTTGGGGGGATTTTTTTTTAATTATATTTATATATATATATATATATATATATATACTCAGTATATATAATCACTATATATATATAAATATATAATCACTGCCGTAATGATGATGAAAATTCAGCTTTGATCGCAGAAATAAATAACATTTTACAGTATATTAAAACAGAAAGCAGTTACTTAAAATAGTAATAATTGTAAAACCTTCATCATATTACTGTGTTTACTTTATTTTTAAATGAAGTGTAGTGTATGTTCAAAAAAAATAAATATTTAGTTATTTTAATAATTAAGTTTACTATGATGTTTTGGGTATATTTTATTAGAAAGTATTGATTGGAAAAAAATAAGGATTAGAGATTAGAGCAAAGAAAAAAGAAAGACAAAAAAAAAAAAAATAGAAGGTGTTAGATAAAAATAACATACATAGGGCTAAACCCTAAAATAAAGACATTAAGCAAATGTCTGTGCACATAAATGTTGAGGAGTAAATTATAGAGGCTTTGTAATTTAGTATGATAGCAGAGCAGTACCACAGCACAAACTACAAAATTGCTTTGCTGGCAAACACTGCAATCAGCATAAAACACATTACCAAAATAATATACCGTACGTGAAATAGCTCAAGTACATAGTTATACAATTTCCCTCATTCCACTTTACCCACATAAAGAGGAGAAACAAATAATTTTCGCTCTTTGACATTTGTCACACATTAACTCTGAAATGAAATGCTCTGGTTGGCTGCCCAACCCAGGAATGAGATACGCGTGTACCATATTTCATACCGATTCTTATCATGTGGCAGGTATTAATTAGCCGTGAAGATGTAAATCAATTTGAGTTTATGTTTTGTCCCTTACTGTGACAGCTCACATGAAACTATAGATCATTATGAAGCATTCTCCTGTTAATCACATCCTAGAAAACATTATAAAAGTAAGATGTCTGATCTTCTGTTCAGTTCAGTTTGAATTAATGGATTATTATAAAGTCATAACTGAAGTTTTATAAATGAAAATGACTTCATTTTGACTGTGTAAGTATACATTGTACACAATTTCTGATCTATTTGAACTGCATATGACAACGTAGACGTATGTTTCTCTTTCATAGTAGGGACTTTCCATTCACTATTTTTATCTTTTTTTTTTTTTTTTCTTTTTTGAAGTTGATGCTATTTTTTTTTTGTTTTGTCTTTCCTAATTTTTTGGAGGAGATTGTTGTAAAAAAATTTTTTGTTTACTGTATAGTCATTATGTCATTATTTAGTTGTTTATTTAGTTGTTTTCCTCTTGAAACACAATGCAGCTGATTTCTGGTTTTACTCTCTGTTTGTTCCTCACAGTTAAAGCAAAACCAGACATGCTCACACACACACACACACACACTATTTAGTTGTTTATTTAGTGTTTTCACAAGTCTGTTTCTTAGAAAATAACTTGCATTCATGGAATTTCAACTAGGTTGAATGCATAGTATTGCTCCTTTGATGTAAGATCACCCCCTGCTGTTTAAATTAATTACATTTTTTGTCAGTCAATCTATCAATCAATCAATCAATCAATCAATAAATGAATGAATAAATAAATAAATAAATGAATAATTGAATGAATGAATAAATGAATAAATACATTGAGGTTTTGGATAGTTTCAGTCTGTTGTGCTTAAGCCTAGATATGTTTTAATAATCAGGTCCACCAGACAAAAATAAATGATTAATGATTAATGATTAATGATTATTTATTATTTATTTATTTATTTATTTATTTATTTATTTATTTATTAATTAATGATTATTCATTCTTTCATTCATTCATTCATTCATTTATTTTGTAAAACTGTAAGAGCTGAATAATTGAAAATCTGGAATTCAAAATCTACTTTAAATCTAATAATAATAATAATAATAATAATAATAATAATAATAATAATAATAATAATAATAATCTTATGACCTAAAAAGTATAGGAAATATTTCAGATTATGAATTATTATGCATTATTATTATCTAGTTCTAATCGAATAAGTACATTTTTGAACATAATCGGAGATTGACAGTTAGTTTTTTTTGCTTTCATGAAGGAAAAGATGATCTTTGAATGCTAAAAACATTAAGAATCTGACATTTAACTACATATTTTATTTTAAAATTGTACTTTATTATTTTATTTAATGAAAAATAATAAATAAAATAAATATATTATTTATTTATTTTATAATTCATTTAACAAGTTTTAATAAGGTTTGTTTATTATTATTATTATTATTATTATTATTATTATTATTATTATTATTATTAAATGCAAAATAACAGCAACCAGTGGACTTTTAAACCCAAAGCATATTTAACTTAAATTATCATCAATATAATAATATATGAAATAAATAATACATTTTTTTATTATTATTATTATTATTATTATTATTATTATTATTATTATTATTATTATTATTATTAAATGCAAAATAACAGCAACCAGTGGACTTTTAAACCCAAAGCATATTTAACTTAAATTATCATCAATATAATAATATATGAAATAAATAATACATTTTTTTATTTTTTTTTTTTTTTTTTTTTTTTTTTTTTTTATTATTATTATCATCACTATTATTATTATTATTTAATAAGGTTTACTTATTTCTTTATTTCTTTATAATTTATTAATTCAGAATAAAATAAAAGCTACTAGTGGACCTCTGGATTATGCTATTTAACTTAACATATAATCAATACAATAATATATTAATAATAGATATACTGGAATGGATGAAGCAGGAATTTAAACCAAAAATGACATGTATTTCCATCTGCTCTGATGTTTTGGGCTGAACACTGAGCAGACAAAACACAGAGAGAGAGAGTCAGGCTTCAATGTAAAACTGTATATCAATCTGTGTTTGTGTATGTATGGACTAGTGCTGCACAGATCCCTGTGATCAGCGGAACCGCTCCCTCTCACCCCCAACTTCTTTGTCTTTAATGCCCCCTCTCTCTCTCTCTCTCTCTCTCTCTCTCTCTCTTTCTGAGCGGTGGCGAGGGGACAGTAGTTGCTGCTGGCAGGACTCTTACCGTGGCTCTCCTAAATCTCGTCCCCTGTCGGTGGCAGGCTCCGTCGCTGTGGCGTCGCGTGACATTCTTTCCCACAGGCAGGCACATAGTTGCAGCCTCTCCTCATGCGTGAGGGCCTGGGACCCGCCAACAGGCGCGGGTCACTTCAAAGCCGCGCAAACTCACAGCTGCAGCCTGTCGGCCCTGCTGCCCCGCTCCAGTTTGTAATCAATATTAAAGGATTGACCCCGGAGGCATCTCTGCCGCTGTTCACACTCCACGGCCCTCGCTGAGCAGGGCCACTAAGAGCCTTCTCTCAAGACCACTTCGGTCATCCTGCGGCCCGACCGGTCCGGAGAGAACGGCATGGTCCAGGGCTTTCAAGACCTCAGCAGGTCTCCTTGTCTCCTCTTCTGAGTCCTTTGGAAAAGAAAATCATATATCTTTCTATCTTTCATACTTATATATATGATTTAAAAAGTCAAAATATAAAATAAAATATAATTATAAAATATTAAGGAAATATTAAATACATTATATAATGTAAATAAATAGTAGAATTTATCATGTAATTATAAATGCATAATAAAAAAAAACATTTCTGTGGTGACACTGAGAAAATGGTTTGGGAGCTGCATTTCTTAGTACATCTGGGCTGATTTAATGTAAGGTCCATTCCTAAAGGGATAGTTCACCCAAAAAATGAAAAATCTGTCATCATTTCCTCACCCTCAACATTTTCCAAACCTGTATGAGTTTTTTTCTTCTGTTTTGAAGAATGTGGGTAACAAAACAGTTGATGGTAGCCACTGACTTCCAAAGTATTGAGAGAAAAGAAGAACATCAAAAAGAAGAAGTCCAGATTTTTAAATAATATAAAATAAATCTAAACAAACAAACAAGGTTTTAGTAGTTTAGTAGTTTTATTTTTTATTTTTTTATTTTTTTTTACAAGCAGAGGTGAGAGTTCAAAATACAACAAAATTATTTTCAAGCTGGTTTCCTGAACACTCCTGCCCTTCAAAATAATGTCTCTGGTTAAACTAAACAAAGTCACGGTTTTAGTGTTTAGTAGTTTTATACTTTTAGTTCAGCAGGTCTTGTTTAGCAATAAAAAAAAAAAAAAGTTTAATGTCTCTGGTTCTGTACGTATAGGCACATAATAGTTAAAAAAAAAAAAAAAAAAAAGTACTATTATTATAGGAATAACATATTTAAGTGCTAATTGAATGCAGTGATTTCAGGCACTTAATTGTTTAATTTACAATTAAATGAAATTGTATTACAATTTAAATTGAAATTAAATTAATTGAACTTAAGAGTGCTTTTTATGTCCCACGTAATTATGAATTTAGTACATAGTACATTTATTTATAAGATGCCTGTAATTACTTCTATTGTCTTTGAAATATGGTCAAAGTGTTCTGCAGAATGTGCTGATAAGCATGCATGACAAACTAAAATATACTTCAGCGTAATTTCTATGGAAACATGCATGCCATGTAATTTAATCTATTTGTAAATGACACAACCATAAAAATAAAGTTCCAATTTAGTACATCAAGTGCACTATCAAATAACACACTACAGCTATAATCAAGTTCTTTACAAGTGCTTTAGTATGTTAGTCAGCACCACCAAAAGAAGTGTATGACAAACGACTGATTTCAAATGTACTTTAAAAACTTTGAAAATGACTAAAGTGTGTTTTACAAGGACAGCATTTGAAGTTTCTGGACGGTTGAGATGCTCAAACCAGAGTTTTTTTTTTTTTCTTTTTTTTCTTTTTCTTAAAACGTTTGAAGTTTTTGGAAATTTATGTCACAATGGCAAAGACACAGCTGGAAACTAGAACAACACTGAAGACTTCATGTTGAGTCAGCAGGCCTGAAAATTGGACATTTGCAGTTTTTGTGAACTGTCAGGACACACCTTGTGAAACTGGGACGTCTGGTCACTTTAGTTTTTGGCCACGCTGATCTTTCTAGCACATAGATAGCAGCTGGCATCGTAATCAGCTTGTTACCCTTTCTGTGATGAAAGGGGAATTTAAAGATCCAATTTGCAGACTATATTAGGCCTGAAGCAACATGATCTGACCTTATTAAACACATTACGCTACGGTCGCAGCCAATGCGTTCATGCTTTTTCATAGTAGCCGTTGAAATAACGATCATAAAATATTGCGGCCGCACCAATGGGGAATTTTCTCTGCTACAGTCTAGTAAACAACATTTTCATCAAGGCATTGCTATTTAGGTCTGGATAACCTGACTGCGATGCAAACCACCTGGGTTAGCATTCGCGTTGTCGCTTTAGGCGGCACTGTAAATTTGTCAATACTCTGATACTTGGCGTGTCTGTCACAACAAGACTGAGTCATTCATAACAACCCTGTTTTGATTACAGAACTCTGCTTTCTGAATAACAGTGATGCTGTACTCCTGTCAAACTCATCGACAAATTAGCCAGCTGGCAAATTTAATATCTAGGATGCTATAGGTTATTGAGCGACAGGCTATAGTTTATATCCTTTTCACTTTAGAGTAAAAGGTATCAGATTGATGTAATATCCTTCACTAAACTAAAACAACAGCGGGTGTGAAATGACAGCTGCCCAGCTATTCTCTTTTCCAGGTGTGCAGCAGTAGTAACTCCGAACAGAACGCTTGATAACCTTTAATTAAAGATTCCGTTATCCGCAGGGAATGCTAGCGGCATGGTGATTTCCCTCTCATGCTTTTGTTCACACACGTACACACGTTACTGGTTTTCCACCTGACTTTTGTGTGCCGTTGACTCACGGCTCAGCTAATGATGCTGACAACATGTCCGTTGACTGTTTTTAACAACAGTTATAAACAGAAAATAAGTATGCAGGCATTGTATAAACACAAGAAGAAAATTACAGTATATATATATATATATATCCACATGACAAAAAATGTTTTACACAAAAATGCATGTTTGTATGGACTAGATTTACCGACGTATGGTCATTTGAAATACTCTTCAGATTTACTTAATATATGAAACTGTTCTAAATTTTATTAGGTTTCATATACTCCACCCCCCCCCCCCATATGGCAATATATTTCATATATGAAAATTTAATACAGTATATGTATTACATGTTCAAGTAATCTTCCACAGACTTCATAGGATAGAAAGTAAAGAAAAGAAAAGCAAGTCCTGCATCAAAAAGATTTAGTAAAAGATGTTGAGGAAATAATCCCTTTAAAATTTTAACCTTGGTAACTACAATTTCCATTAAAATAATGTTTCTACTGTACTACAGTAAAACTGTGGTACCTTAATATTAGCCATTACCACCAAAAAATAAATAAAAAATATATAACTATTTATAAATTTCATTCTATTTGGGGGGGGGGGGGGGTTAAAAGCACAATCACATTATTGAATTATTTGTAAAGTGTTGTAGGCAAAAAGAAAAAAAGAAAAAAAAAAAAAAAAAAAAAAAAAAAAAAAAAAAAACAAAAAAAGGCAAAAAGAAAAAAAGAAAAAAAAAAGAAAAGGTCCATCCATGGTTTGATATTTTGTAATTTTGAATCATTTTGTGGCATTTAAAATGGCCGAATTGCTTAATATGACAAATCCACGTCATCAAATTCAAACCTGTCATGAAATATTTGGCAAAATTTTTCTCTTTCTTGAAATTTCTATTTAAATGACTTGATTTCATCTGTGAAAATCTGATGAACAACAGATTACACTTTTCATTTGATTCAATACATCTTTATTTGTATAGCGTTTTTAACAGTCCATTTCACTTCAAGCCATCTTTAGTCATTAGGCTTGTCTTTTTCTATTCATTGAGTCACATGGGATTTTCATCAAAAATTAGGGATTATCAATCCATTGGGGTAAACTAGAAGTTATTGCACATAATACAATTTCCAATGTATAATCTTAGGCAATGGAAAATCACCTGTGTGATTATGCTCACTGCATAAATCCCCTTCACTGTTCTCCATTTGGCATGGACATGACATTATCTTAAAAGTGTTTGTATTGGCGCAAATTGTTTTAAAGATGACATAGTGATGAAGCGACTGATAACTGTGTTAGTGACTGTATCATAGTTACAGTGCATACTCAGCTGTGTTGACTATGCAAACTGCTCTTTGTTAAGTCTGTCTGAAGATGCTATCAGTGAACAGTTATGATTTACCATCTGTTGAGACGGACAGCCTGAACTCCAGATCTGTGGCTCACTGCGACACACTTATCAGCACAATTGACACAAAAGTCTATTATAGACTAGCTAAGAAAACAAACTTGTTTCCAGACAGCCAAATAACAAAAAGCTGATCAGAGGAACACACAGCATGATAAAAGCCCAATCAATTACAAGCCAGCAGCAATTTATTCACGTGCCAGCAGTAAAAAAAAAAAAAAGAAGATGGATGGACTCACACTCAATGACCACTGTGTGTGTGTGTGTGTGTGTGTGTGTGTTTTGTGTGTGTGTGTGTGTGTGTGTGTGTGTGTGTGTGTGTGTGTGTGTTGTGATTTTCGATGTTGAACTGATTTTCGATGTTACTGAAGTCATGTCATGGATACGTTGTTATTGATAAAACATAAAAAAACCATTTTAACAATGATATTAATTTATTATTATTATTATTATTACTTATTTATTTTTTTATTTTTATTTTTTTTTATTAAACTTAAAGCAACCCCAAAAATGAAAAGTTCCTGAATATTTCCTCACTTTCAGGCTTTCCAAGATGTAGACGAGTTTGTTTCTTCATCAGATATGGAGAAATTTTACATTACATCACTTGCTCACCAGTGGATCCTCTGCAGTGAATGGGTGCCGTCAGAATGAGAATCCAAACATCTGATAAAAACACAGCACTCAAAAAGTAATCCACAGCACTCCAGTCCATCAATTAATGTCTTTTGAAGTGAAAAGCTGCATGTCTGTAAGGAACAAAATCCATAAAGACATGTTTAACTCTTTTCATTTTTAATTTGTACAGTTATAACATTTGTTTCTGGATAAATTACAAGTCCTCTATCCATAACATTGTTTTTTTCCGATGAAAAAATTATTCTCGTCTGAATCAGGAGAGAAATATGCACAGATCAAGTATAGTTTACAAGTGAAAACAGCCCAGTTCTAAACAAATATGTCAAGGAATTTAGATGTGAGACAGGAGATAGACATTTTCACTGGAGGATGCGTTATTATGGATTATGAACTTATATTTTGAATGCAGTTTAAAGTTAAAACACTAATGAGGGATTGATGACGGAAACTTGTGGAGTATTATGATGTTTTTATCAGCTGTTTGGACTCTCATTCTGACGGCACCCATTCACTGCAGTGGTGAGCAAGTGATGTTAGATGTCCACAAAGATACCATTTAAATATAAAAATACTACAAATTAGTAAAATTAGCGTATAAACATTTAAAATTCATCAAACAGTAATTATAAACACTAAATTATAACGTACTGCCAGTAGTAAATATCACACATCCCAAGTTGCTATCTTTGATACTTACTTTAGTCACTGTCAAAATGTGCAAAGGTGCTATATGTATATGAACAGGACAGTTTTAGAACCACGTGTTTTAGTAAACAGTTATCAGTCAGTTGTCTGACTAAAGCAAACTGATAAAGCTGAGACAAATATAATATGCACAGCGCTATAAATAAGCACTAAACAAACTGTAAAATGTGGCAGCATATTTCCAAAAGAATTAAATGGCTTGCTATAATCCAAGTTCTTTAGTCTATGGTGACTTTTACACAAGCATGAGAGTGTGTGACACATACCACACACACGCACACACACACACACACACACACACACACACACACACACACACACACACACACACAGTTATATGTGCCTCTTTTCTATTTTTGATGTATTTATTTTTGGAATCGGTATAATTGATTGCCATCTTGACTTGTGGCAGCAAGTGCTAGACATAATTAAACAGCAGCATCAACAAATAAGGGAAATTGAGAGACCCTGTCCCTGAACGCATGCGAAGAGGACTTACAGGGAAAAGATGCCGTCGGTAACTCAGTGGTCCCTGCAGCACAAGCCTCAGACATTTAACAAGCTCCTTCGCCTTGACCCTCTGTCTTTCTCTCTCTTTCTCTCTCTCTCACACACACACACACACACACACACACACACACACACACACACACACACACACACACACAGAATGATATCAGCATTCTGTAATGTTGTGTGTCATTCAATCAAGACTTTGTGTAAGCTATTCTTTGTAGCGAGTGTGGTATAAATACTCACACACATTATGCGGGTATCACTTTTACTGAGTTACAGCCGCCAAAGCTCTGAGTCATTTTGTGATTTAAAATAAACACTTATGACAGCTTTTACTAGATGCATTACGGAGCTGTGCTGTTATACAGTACAATTCAGGTCATCTCAGAAAGAATGTACAGTCCGATTGTGATTTGTTTAATAAATTTGTTTGCGAGGAGAGACTGGGGCAATATTTATTTATTTTTATTTTTTTTTAACTTAAGGTACACAGAAGAAGAAGAAGAAAAAAGTTTGGATTTACTTAGAAATTATTTTCCCTCAGTAATTGATAATAATTAAAACAAATAAAAAGCAGCAATTAACATTTAAACTCTGAAGTAGAAAGACTGAAATATTATTTTCTGGTAAAACTCCAATAGTCTTTATTTACAACTTTAAATAAATAAATACAGCGTAGGTTTGTTTTTGAAAGTCAATTTATGTATATAATGTAAAAATTAATAAATAAATAAATAAATTGTTTATTTATTTGTTTGTTTGTTTGTAATAAACATTGTAGGCTAATTTCAGCCACAAAAACAGCTTCAGCGTCAATGAAAGCTATCAAAACACAAGTTAAAATAAAACAACACAATTTAAAAGGATAAACAATTTTTAAGCATGTGGAGATTCATGAAAGAGCTAAAACTTCACCAAAAGTTCTCAGAATTATTAAACCATTGTGTGAAAAACTGTCAAGTCAAGTCACCTTTATTTATATAGTGCTTTAAACAAAACAGATTGTGTCAAAGCAACTGAACAACATTAATTAGGAAAACATAGTGTATCAATAATGCAAATTGATAGTTAAAGGCAGTTCATCATTGAATTCAGTGATGTCATCCAGGTCAGTTCAGTTTAAATCGTATCTGTGCAAAAATTTGCAAACAAGTCAACGATATCGCTGTAAATGAAGTGTCCCCAACTAAACAAGCCAGAGGCGACAGCGGCAAGGAACCAAAAATCCATCGGATTGACAGAATGGAGAAAAAACCTTGGGAGAAACCAGGCTCAGTCAGGGTCAGTTCTCCTCTGGCCAGACGAAACCAGCAGTGCAAATTCCAGGCTGCAGCAAAGTCAGATTGTGCAGAAGAATCATCTGTTTCCTGTGGTCTTGTCCCGGTGGTCGTCTGAGACAAGGTCTTTACAGGGGATCTATCTCTGGGGCTCTAGTTGTCCTGGTCTCCACTGTCTTTCATGGCTGTAGAGGTCCTTTCTAGATGCTGATACACCATCTGGTATGAATACGTACTGGATCCGGGTGACTGCAGTGACCCTCTGATCTGGATACAGACTGGTTCTGGTGGCCAAGGTGACCTTGGAATAAGAGAGAAACAGACTAATATTAGCGTAGATGCCATTCTTCTAACGATGTAGCAAGTACATCGGGTGTTATGGGAAGTGTTCCCGGTTCCCGTTTACCTAATTAATGCAGCCTAAAAATCCTTTAACGGATTTGGATATAAGAAGCGCATTAGTGTGTTATGTGTAAGCCAGGTTAAAGAGATGGGTCTTTAATCTAGATTTAAACTGCAAGAGTGTGTCTGCCTCCAGAACAATTTTAGGTAGGTTATTCCAGAGTTTAGGCGCTAAATAGGAAAAGGATCTGCCGCCCGCAGTTAATTTTGATATTCTAGGTATTATCAAATTGCCTGAGTTTTGAGAATGCAGCAGACGTGGAGGACTATAATGTAACAAGAGCTCGTTCAAATACTGAGGTGCTAAACCATTCAGGGTATGGTTAAGTAATAAGCAAGATTTTAAAATCTATACGATGTTTGATAGGGAGCCAGTGCAGAGTTGACAGAACCGGGCTAATATGGTCATACTTCCTGGTTCTAGTAGAACTCTAGCTGCTGCATTTTGGACTAACTGGAGTTTGTTTATTAAGCGTGCAGAACAACCACCCAATAAAGGATTACAATAATCTAACCTTGAGGTCATAAACGCATGGATTAACATTTCTGCATTTGACATTGAGAGCATAGGCCGTAATTTAGATATATTTTTGAGATGGAAAAATGCAGTTTTACAAATGCTAGAAACGTGGCTTTCTAAGGAAAGATTGCTATCAAATAGCACACCTAGGTTCCTAACTGATGACGAAGAATTGAAAGAGCAGCCATCAAGTCTTAGACAGCGTTCTAGGTTATTACATGCATAGTTTTTAGGTCCTATAATTAACACCTCTGTTTTTTCAGAATTTAGCAGTAAGAAATTACTCGTCATCCAGTTTTTTATATCGACTATGCATTCCGTTAGTATTTCAAACTGGTATGTTTCGCCGGGCTGGGAAGAAATATAGAGCTGATTATCATCAGCATAACAGTGAAAGCTAACACCGTGTTTCCTGATGATATCTCCCAAGGGTAACATGTAAAGCGTTAAGAGTAACGGCCCTAGTACTGAGCCTTGAGGTACTCCATACTGCACTTGTGATCAATATGATACCTCTTCATTCACTGCTACGAATTGATGGCGGTCATATAAGTATGATTTGAACCATGCTAATGCACTTCCATTAATGCCAACAAAGTGTTCTAGTCTATGCAAAAGAATGTTGTGGTCAATAGTGTCGAACGCAGCACTAAGATCCAATAGCACTAATAGAGAGATATAACCACGATCAGATGATAAGAGCAGGTCATTTGTAACTCTAAGGAGAGCAGTCTCAGTACTATGATACGGTCTAAATCCTAACTGGAAATCCTCACAGATACCATTTTTCTCTAAGAAGGAATTTAATTGTGAGGATACTACCTTTTCTAGAATTTTGGACAGAAGAGGGAGATTCGAGATCGGTCTATAATTAACTAGTTCTTTGGGGTCAAGTTGCGTTTTTTTGATGAGAGGCTTAATAAAAGCCAGTTTGAAGGTTTTGGGGACATATCCTAATGGCAATGAGGAATTACTAATAGTCAGAAGAGGATATATGTCTTCTGGAAGCACCTCTTTTAGGAGCTTAGATGGAATAGGGTCTAACATACATGTTGAAAAACTGTCTCAATAAAAATGTCACAGCTTGCCCCAACTTGACATTTATGAAAAATACACCAGTCCTGAACATTCAAGGTTCAACATTTAAGCTAAACATTAAGCTATCACAAATAAATAAATAAATAAATAAATAAATAAATATGTACAGTATGTATGTATGTATGTATGTAGATAGATAGATAGATAGGTGTGTGTGTGTGTGTGTGTGTGTGTGTGTGTGTTGTGTGTGTGTGTGTGTGTGTGTGTGTGTGTGTATGTAAAAACATTTCAGTCAGCATAATTAATTAAAATATGTCAACAACCCATGGGGGGAAAAGAAAAGAAACCATAGTTGGACTGAATATATATATATATATATATATATATATATATATATATATATATATACACATTTAAGCAGAATTTTTAAAGCAGTCAGATTTTGTTTCCAACATCCTGCTGCCATCTGCCTCATGTTAAGTAGGGACGCACTGCATGACATACGTGTGGGACTTCACAATTGTCTTTAGGAAAGTCGGCTTTTAATGTCTCTTTAATTAAGGCATAAATCAAAAGTCTCTCCATCAGCAGAGCCTTAGAACCGGCCTTCCCCACGTTCCCTCAACTCCGTCAGCCCGGGCAACAGCTGCCATGTAATTTGCCCCCCTCTCACCCCAAGAAATCGCTTCAGACGCCATCCATCTGAATACCATTAAGGCCTATAGAGAGACCGCTGCCATGCGTCCACTCTTTGACTTAATTACTTTGACTGCTGCCGCTTCAGTCGGAGTCTCACACCGAGACCATCATCTTGTCATTGATCCAAACACTTATACACCACCAGGGACCTCTCGGACAAGCTTTGGCCCGCTAAGACAGAGGGGTTTGGGTGTCAAGGAGAGCGGGACAATAGCAACAACTGCACGTCTAATTTAGCCTCTTGTTTACTGTCAGGCTGTAACAGGAGCCGCAGGGGCAATGGACAATGCCAGGTGGGATGATGGTATGGTGGTTATTGATTTTTTGTTTTATCTTGGTAATTTGGGGTGTGGTGTGGGGTGTGGTGGGCTGTGGAAATGAGGAGTCCGATACTGTGAAAGAAAACCTTACAAGTCCATGGCATTCAGGAGCATCCCTGTGGACTCCTGACTGCAGGCGAACAGTGAGAGCGTGGAGCCGGTGCAACAGTTGTTTGTGCTGTGAGAGAGATTTAAGAGATGGTCCACTTAATCTTTATTGGTATTGCCAGTTTAGCTTGTCCAGCGTATGATATGCAGTGAAACCTCTGAGGGGATGGAAAGGCTGGATGAAAAGAGCCTTGGCTTTTTACAAAGAGAATCACAAACCTCTGCTTCACTACCGTGTGTAAAAAAAGGCTTTTAATTGTTCTAGTTTTGAGCAAAAGACTTTCACTAATAATGTGCTGTTCAGAATTATTATTGAAAACTATTGATAAAATGTTTGTACACTTTTCAGTAAAGCATTGACAACTGAATTAACGTTAACAAAAAACTAAAATATTAGAAAGGATATGCAAATTGAGTTTCTGGGGGAAAAAAAAGATATATATGATTAAATCTTTGTCATTATTTTTATAATTTATAAAAAAAATGACAGTAAAAGACATTTATAATGTAAGAAAATATTTATATTATGTAACTATAAAAAATGTAACTATAAAAAATACAGAGCATCAGTCAATCAATGTCATTTATTGTATTATCTTAACACAACTTTAGCGTGATGTTTGTTCTGGCTGGTCATCAGTCCTCTCACTTTCTGGTAATACATCAAGCTTCCAGGCTGTTGAATGATATTTTCAACACATGTAACAGCCCTATGTGGCAGAGAAAGCAAAAGTTACATTCAAGTCGTTATGGAAACAGCCTCTAAGCTCTTGGCATTAACTCTTGAACTCTGACAGGTGGAGTTGCTGTCTCTAGAGCGGACCGGGGCAGTGTGAGGGTCTTCCAGCCTGCCCTCACTAATCTGGGGAAAAATATTATGGTTTGTGGAGGGTGAGTTTTGGAGAGGATTGATACAGCAGCCTGTGGGGTCAGTGAAACATGTGCCAGGGTGTGAAGGCCATGCGATTCCTTTCTTCAACCTCCCAGACAGAGAGACGATCTGCTGGGACAAATAACACAGCAGCTGTCAATGTCTCAGAGCAGTAACACACTTATACAAATATATCACCAAAAAAAAAAAAAAAAAAAAAAAAAACAGCTTATAACATCTGAAAAAGCATCAAAGCACATTCTAAAAGGATTCACAAATACAAATTTTCTCACAAAATGGATTACAGAACAGAAAAAAATCACTACAATGTATAACTTCATATCATATATGCATAAGCATATATGTAGTTTTAAAGTATAAATTGGTCTTTATATGTGAGCATATTATATTATATAGTTTGTTGTTGCATGTTCCCACGTGTCTGCCCTGTTTTTATGTTTTCCCTCATGGGGTTGTTATGTTTGCTTTGTTTTAATTTATTAATTAATAAAAGCCTGGGCACTTTGCATTTTGAGACTCAACACTTGGGCAAAGCCCTTTTTTTTTCATGATAAGGAAGAGAGAATATGCTACTTTATTGGGTACTAGCCCACATTTGGGTGTAATCCCAATTTATATGTCTGTAATCGAATTAACATTAATTTTTGGTTGTGTTTAACTGGCAATCACACACTGGCTGCTGAAGTTTTCAAACAGGCTGAAATTGGCCATCAGATTGAATAAATCTACACGCAAAAACTATTGTTCGCATGCCAAAGAGATGTTCTTTGAAGTACAAATGCTCAAGGCACATATACAGTATGACATTTCAGATGTTATTCTGATCATGCAAAGCAATGGTGAGACTGTACACAAATGGTCCTGAGGGACCCCCAACCCCTGATGTAGCTCTGATGCTTATCAGGCTTGTTTTAGGGTGTTCAATTCTAGTTCTTCAGCTCTGCTTGACCGGGGCCAGGTGCTCAATCAAAGCGTCCCCAGTGCGAGCTGCTATCCCCAGAATGCGACTGTGTGGCGTCTGCAGGGTTCCTCTCTCATCTGATCTCAGCACAGCGGCTATCAAGTGGGAGGAGACTGAAGTGACCAAATGCTGCTCACTCTCTTGGCAGTGGTCCACCCCTTTACAAATGGGGGGACAGACAAAGTTCAAAAGTGCACTTTGGGCTTGTGAACCAAGACATGTCACAGCTCTCCGCCTTTTCTGTGGATGGTTTAGAGTCAGACATCATGTTTATGATAATAATGTTCAAATCTGTACGCCTGACAGAAACAGCAGGCAATCTGCAAGTTGCAAGAATTCAGAAAATCTGTTGTAAAGATGCATTTAATGGCACATAATGTGCATCCCACTAACATGGCTCTATGCTTACTGTATGTTTACATGTAGTGAAATACGCTTAATATTAGGTAATATCAAACATGCAAGAGTGCTATTTGTCCAAGGGATTTGGTACAATTGTTATACAGCAATTCAATATACAAGCATTTACAATTTACATTTACATTTAGTCATTTAGCAGACACTTTTTTTATAAGAGGCTTCTTACAAATGAGGACAATGGAAGCAATCAAAATCAACAAAAGAGCAATGATATACAAGTGCTATCTTTTATCCAAAGCCTTAAAACAAATATTTCAAGTGTACTATTTAAACACACACACACACACACACACACACCACATGTATATAAGTGTTTAAAATGAAATATTTTACACATTTTAAAATAAAACATAAATATTTTAAATATAATATTTATTTAAATATTAAGTATATTTAAAGCACAATTTTAAAAAAGTATAATTATTGAAACTAAAAATTTTGAAATATTATATATAAATACACACACATGCATGTATATATTTAAGAAGAATATGTTATGTTTATATATTAAAATATATTTATATATAATATAAAATATAAGAATATAAATATATAAATGTTATAAATGTAAATATTTTCTAATATATAATTATGTGTGTGTATTATATATATACATAATAAAGATACCCTGTACACATACATATATTATGTAAACAAAACTTTTATTTTGGATGTGATTAATCGTGATTATCATCATTTGACAGCCCTAATATATATATATATAATATATATTATATATATATACTATATATACACATATATATAATATATTATATATAGATATATATATACACACATATATATATCTTATATATATATATATATATATATATATACATATAATATATATATATATATGTATAATATTAAGTATATTTAAATAAAGCACAATTTAAAAAAATATAATTACTGAAACTAAAAATTTCGAAATATTACTTTATATTAAAACTATTATTTTTTTTTTAATTACATGATTTTTTTAATATTTAAAGTTTTTATATAGTGTTATAGGTTTTAATAACGTGTAATAGTAAATTTTAAGATTTTATTTATATTTAATATTAATGATTATTTAAATATTATTTTTTTTAGAATATACACAAACACATTTTCTAATAATTATACTTTAAATAAACTTAAAACTTTAAATAAACTTTAACTGCAGTTTATGTTTAAATCATCTTAAAACATTCTGATATTATACCTAGATGAGTGAAATTTCGTAGACAAATACAAATTGTGGCATTTATGAATTTTAGAGAGCTCAAATACACACACACACACACACACACACACACACACACACACACATATATACTGTATTATATGAAGGACTGATAATGTAATGGACAGTAGTTCTTAGCACAAGGTAACACAGCTCAGCT
The DNA here is from genome assembly GCF_018340385.1 of Cyprinus carpio. Lineage (NCBI taxonomy): Eukaryota > Metazoa > Chordata > Actinopteri > Cypriniformes > Cyprinidae > Cyprinus > Cyprinus carpio. The sequence continues at coordinate 345,335 of NW_024879156.1, read as the reverse complement.
GATCAAACTTTTAATAGGCTATGTATTAAAGAAAAAAAAAAGTACCATACATTTCCTCAACTTTTCTGTAACTCCCTTTTCGCATAAACTTACTACGGAGCCCGGCACGTCACCTGTAGGAGAAAAAAATCAATCCGTGGCGACGGTTTTGCAATCCGTCCCCTCAGTTTATAAACCGTGCTCACGAATTCTTAAACTGCTCCCTCAGGTTAACAAATCGTGCCCACGGATTAATAAACCATACCCATGAATATCCAATCCGTGCGCTCAGATTTTGTAAACCGTACCTTTGGTTTTTGAATCCGTACCCACGAATTCATAATCCGTGCGCACGCTTTGGCAATCCATTCCCTCGGATTTATAAACTCACGGATTTGTGGCTCCGCCCTCACCGGCAGATTCAGTTCTGTTTACTAAACATTATTTTTCATAGTATCCTATGAGACCATGATCCGCACTCACAAAATACTCTTCTTTTTAGCGTTTATTTTACATTAACCACCAATAGGATAAGACACCGCCGCCTGTGTTTTATAGCCTAAAATAAACGCTAAAAAGAAGAAGAAAAAAAAAGGGTGTGAGAGTTATGTTGTAATTAATTTTCTAGTTTTGTTGTATCACCAAAATAAGTCTTCGTGTTAAGAAAGAATAGTCCAAAACTGTAAAAGGTTATTTAAAAATAAAGCATTCATGGATTATTTTATGACAAACATTTTTACTGTCTTAAGTGCACTCATTTATTTAGCCTATAAATTAAAATGATAATAATAATAAAAATAATTATTATCTGTATCATTAGGCCTATTATATATTATACAGCTTATGCATAAGAAACTTTCATCCAAAACGACTTACAAAAGAGGAACAAATTACTCCAGAGTCAGTCACAATGCCAGGTTTATTTTACAATAATAATCAAGTTCTAAGATTATCACAAATTAAACAAGATCTTTCTTATTAAATCATTGTATTCCACCTCATACTACACTTGATAGAGAATCACTGAAGACACTTTGCTGTTGGCCTAATCCACATAACAATATTCAATAAAACTGTATGTTAACACGTATGAGCTTGCTGCATGAATCCATGAATACAGTTTACAAACCCGAGGGAACGTATTGCGAAAGCGTGCGCACGGATTATGAATTCGTGGGTACGGTTTATTAATCTGTGGGCACGATTTGTTAAACCGAGGGAACAGTTTAAGAATTTGTGAGCATGGTTTATAAACTGAGGGGACGGACTGCAAAACCGTCGGCACGGATTGATTTTTTTTTTCCTACAGGTGACGTGCCGGGCTCCGTAATTTACAGACATTAACAGCACCAAGAAAGTCTCTTGAGGCCATGAATTGTTCTTAAACAACTGGTCCCTTGATGCCATCTACTGGACAAATGTCATAACACATTGAACTGTGCTCACCACAGCATGGCCACTGAATTGGTTTTAGAGAATAGGGCCTCCTTAAACTTGCTCACTAGAAACCGATACCTCAAGCTGTTCTAAACAGGATTAAAGTCCGCGCCAATGGACCCATTTGTCATCAGGACACACGGGCTGCACCATTTGGTCTCTCTCTTTCATTCACGTCTGGCCTGTTCACCGGAGTGTGTCCTCTGTTATGGAAAAAGACTAATTGGCCTACTTATGGCCCACAGAGTAAGTCTGTCATTCAGTGGCCATTGGGAAGTAGAGACGCACTCTGTTGGTCATGTTCAGCTGCTCAGAGCCGGACTCTTGGGCTTTGTTCAGACAGCAAAGATCAGACTAAAATCTGTCTAGCTGTTTGCTCTCTAAACATCAAATATATAATATAATATAATATAATATAATATAATATAAACATTTAGGCCTATATAGGCTAACTAAAATTTTGGAATAATTTATATTTTTTAATTCCATAACGGAAACCAACAATACTGTCCCTGAAGAACTGAGATGTAAACAAAGGGATTTCCATCCAGATTGCAACGTTATTGCTTCGTTGGACTAAAAGTCCTCTTTGAGATGTCGTTCAGTGGACCCTTACCTTTCTAACTAAATCAGGATTTACAGCTGAGGATGTGTTTATGACTCGCTGTGTTTGAGTATGCATGTTTTGATGTGTACTGCTTCCACACATTTAGCAAATACATTCTTTGTAAGCTTTCAATTGAAAAACAGCCATCTGTCGTCGATGCTAGAGGCTTAGATCTTTATAATGATATGTAGTTTGTAGTTTGTCCCATTTTTTTTTGTAGTATATTTGGGGGTTAATTAATTTCTTAAATATCACCACTGGCTAAACGACAAGGTGACACAGAGCCACAATATTTTCAATTTTTGAGAAATCACTCTATTAATGGCATTACAAAGTCACAGAAAGTATCATACACATCACTTTCAAATGAATGTGTCTGCATAATAAATCTCTTAAATCAGAAAGAAAACAAAACCTTAATATAGACAAACTCACATTATTCACAGATACAAGAGTGAAATACAATTCATGACTTTGAAACTTATGTTAAAGACGTATGCTATTCTATTTTTCTTGCTTCGACTGTTGTGTATTATTTCAAGAGAGCATCCACCGCAAAGCACAAACAAGGTTTCTTTAAGGAATAAAGCTCGTACACCAGCGAGAAGCAAATGAATTTGGTCATGAAGATGTGATCATTAGTGTATCACATAATACGGCAGTAATCTCATCTGCACACTGTTCAGTGATCACATATAATTACTATCAACAGATGTGCTGCATTTGCACCTGAGTAGCTTAATTAGAAATGTACACCACCTGCACTGGCAAATACACTATTACAGACTAATATTTTTACATTTCCTTGCTTTAGTGCATTCATTTAAACCCGAGAGCATGATGCAATTAAGGTATTGTAAGGACTTTGTGAATAAAATTTCTTGTCTGTGTATATGTTAAGAGTACAAAGACTCTTTTTTATAGCAACGCACAATAATTATTTCTAATGTCACTATCAAAATCTGTCTTTCCCCTACTGTGTCTCCTTTATAACTTAAAACATAAAGGGAACTTTTGTAAAATCTAGTTTTGCTTCACAATATGATACAAGAGTAACCTCATGCACATTATATTCAGTATAACGCCTTTTTCATTCATTTATTTATTTATTTATTTATTTATTTATTGCTAAATTAAACTGGTTTGCAGAGATTTCTACTTGTGAAGCATGTTGGGTTCAATGAGATTTCACTGAAATGTCTAGCAGGGTAACACTGAAGCCATCTGCAGAGCTACAGCGAGAATATAATGAGATTGTCTCCACTTTTGTGGTTTTCTGGAGTTTTTTTTTTTTTTTTTTTTTTTTTTTTTTTTTTGTGGTTATGAAAAAATACAAAGCACTGCCAATAATAACCATACCTCCCATTATGGATTTCTTTGCCAATTTCCTAGGAAGATACTAGCGGGCCTTGAAGTGAAAGTTAAAATAATAGTTTACCTAAAAATTGTCATCATTTACTGTCATTATATGTACATTTTCTCCGACATTTGGTGACATACAAAGACACATGATGAAGCTCATTAATGGTTTCAGATGATCCGTCATCTCTCTTCCACAGCATTCAGACTTGAACTAATGATTTGACGACAAAGATCCTGCTTTTGTAACTCAAAAAAAAAAAAAAAAAGATTGTTATTTATCTTAAAGGAACAGACGAAAATCATGCCCATTAATACAGATGCTGGCAGCAGTTACTTTAAGGTATTGTTGAAAATAGTTTAAATGAGAGGAAACAAATGAGGAAGAGACATTACTTGTCAGTGAACCCCCTTTATATATATATATATATAATATATAAGCTAAATGGTTGCTTTATAAGGTTATTGATTCATTCTATCAATTGTACATTGGGTTTACTTCTTACATAAACTTTTGATCAGCAAGAATTAATCTAAAAAACAGCCCAAACCAGTTTATGCTGGCTGGCTGGTTTAAACTGGTCTCCCAGTCTGGCCAAGCTGGTGGACAGCTGGTTTTAACTATTTTTTTAGCTGTTTTGTCAGATGGTGTCTATCTGAAGAAGTGGTCAAAACCCTAGCCTGCAAACGGCTATGACCGACTGGTCTCCCAGTCTGGCCAAGCTGCAACCAGCTTCAGTTGATGTGGAGATCTACAGTAGGTCTACAATATGTTCCTGGATCAACATCCTCGTTGATCCTGGAACAACATTCCTATCAACCAATCCGAATTGAGGGATAGGTTTCCAAGAAATGTCATTTTTAGGCTTACAGTCATGGTTAGATGCTTCTACACCATTGTTATTTGAAAAAAAAAAAAAAAAAAAAATTAATTAAAAAGAATAGCGAACATCAAATGCAGAAACACAGCTGTTCCCCACGAGGCAGTGCAATTACAAACTCTGTCACACATCCCTGCAGTGTGCCGGAGCACAACAGCGCAGTTCCTTCAGTCGCCAACAGATGGCGCTAGAGGCACGTGGGCGCGCCTGGCCTGGCTTGCATCAGGTCCTTATTTAGTCTTCTGACAGCTCATGTTTTCGAATATGGTAGAAGAGAATGAGAAGACGGAGGAAGGGAGATATGTAAAACTAACAAGATATATCAGTCATCTGCGGTATTTGTTGAAGGTTATTTATTCAAATATTCGTCTTTTTTTGTCTTGTCACACTCCTGAATGGTTCATCAATGCTGAGCACTTAACAAACAAATACCTCATTTTCACATGAAATGATTGCTTTCTCATAAATCACTGTGGATATTAATTAGCATAAGACTCTAAAGTACTGCGTGTACATTGGCATTGTTGGGTTTATAAGCGGCTTCTTAATGCTTTCAGCAGCAAAGATGGATTTGTTGGTCTTGGTTTTAGGATGAAGGAAGTGCTGCGTTTGTAGAAAATTGCTTATTCAATCCAAGTGCCTCTTTTACGGCATGCTTTCACAAGAAAAGACAGAATGAGAGGGAACGAATAGGGAAAGGAAACAGACAGGAGGAAGAAAGAAATGCTTAAGAAAACATTTCTGCACAGAGCCGTGTCAGACGCGACAGGCCCTGGCGGTTATTTGCTGCGATACAAGCCGTGTTTTGTTTAGTGATTCCTGCGTCTCTTATTAGATATGCGCTGCGGCGCTACAATGAGCTGCAGCCTTCACATTCTGATTGAAAGGAATTCTTTTCTGCACTTTTCAATTACTGTGCTTGCTGCTCTGAGACAGAGCTGAACACCACCGGCCCGTTCCTCCCTCCCCTCGCCCGCCTGCTGCGCTGAGGCTGGCAGAGAGGACGGAATAAAGGAATTCGTCCTACAGAGGCTGAATGAGAGATGTCACGCTAAATATTTTTCCAGACATCACCCTAATGAGGAGCAGGGATTGGTGTGGTGCTGGCCTGTTGTGTAGGTGCTTGTCATGGAGCCTACTTATTATATGGCTCTCTGGGATACTTGCTTCTGATTGGTCAAATATATGTGTCGCTTGGAAGTCGGGTTCTGGAAGGAAAAACGTTGGTTCTCCTTCTCTCCATAGGGAAGTTGATTTTTAATGATAACTTCTGTTTAAAGAGGGGTCTGTTGTGAGCTCCAAGGTTGCTAATCGATGGTATATGCTTTTGTTGAAGCCAGCAGTTCGCATACTTTTTAAAATTATCACATCCAAGTGTATTTGGTAGGTTGCTGTGAAATAAGTGGGTTAATGTAGAGTCAGTGTTTCTGCCACAGTGTAACCTCTGTGGCTTGACAAGGTGATATTGATATTGATGAGAATGTCCTCGGTGAAATGGTGCGATCGTGTTCGATTGTAGAGGAACAGGTGGACCTCAAAGGTATAAATGGGCTTCTCTCTGTATAATAACACACACATGGCTTTAGCTGACTGGTCAATGGATGTATGAATCAAAATGATTTCAGACCCCAGATGGAAGTCCCCTCTGTCTCCTCAGCAGTATCACTGACAGCAAACTGCCATTTCCCACAGACTGTGTGTGATTATGCATGTGTCTTGCTGTCTTTTCTCCATAGCAGCTCCTCACAAATGGCAATACTTTGCCTTCTTTTCAGATAGAGGGAATACGTTACCAACTTTTTCCTGCTCCAGAAAGTTTCCTCCAAAGTTTTCTGGGGCCCAACTGTGACACCCAGTAAGCATCTGAGAAAACATTTATGAAATAAATAAATCAACTGAGAAATCTGGTAGAAATGAGGATGAATCTATTAAATAAATTCAATATTTGATAATCAAAAACAATCAGTTCATACAAATTCAGATAAATAAGCGGACAAATTTAAAATCTTTTTTTTCTATATACCAATTGACCCTTTGCAGGGAGTTTGATTGACAGGCGATCTGACCAATCGTAATGCAGGACCTTCCATTTTTTTTTCAACAAACACAGCGGACAGGAGAGTAGATTAACATTGGTGGACTTGAACTTGAAAAATTGTGTTTTTGGCATCTTTCCACAGTTGAAACATGATGTTCACTCACATTTATTTAGTAAAGTTTAGTAATTAGTAAAGAGGACGAGATGATCTGTTCTCATGCCGCTGCAGCAATCTTTTACAACACATTAAAGAGCCACAAAACTTTGATTATCCCATAAAGTACTCATTGTATTGCAGACATTTTTTTCCCTGTAGCAGACTGATAAGAAACCCTTCTTAATCCTGGAGGTTATGTAAAGTCAGCCAATCAGATTAGAGCTTGCCAGATCCAGAAAGTGCACTCCAGTTCGGTGCACTCCAGTTCGGTGCACAACGTGCCATTTGAGGCAACAACTAGCAACGACCCTGAGGGAGAAAATAAAAGACAAAAAAGGCATAAAGTTCCTCAAAGGAAATGAGAAATATGTCTCTAATAAACTCTCAAAAAGCACCGCTAGGATGACTTTTGCTTCTTACGTGTCTTAACTTTGCTTTTAAGCTTTATTTCCTGCAGTATTGTGCCAGTTCCTCAAGATGCCTTTAGCGACAGAGGATAGTCCTACTCTCTCACCAAGACCATAATACTGTCATTTAAGGCTCTCCCGTGAAGTGATACACATCCCACACCTTGGCTCCCTCGCTCTGGATTTCATCCATATGGATGGAGGATTGTACGTGAGCCTCTAAACGCACACATTTATAGATTTCGATTTCTGCTACAGTCCTTCAAGAGTCAAAGGTGTCTCCATAAGCCTTTAAATCAGGGGAGGAGAAGAGGATGGGAGCAGCTGTAGATGTCTAATGCCGCTCGGAGGGGACGTTTAGTGACAGACTCCAGACTGCTCTCACTCCGCTGACTCTGAGATATAATTATGACAATCTGCCATCTGCTTTGAGCCAGGCGGAAGCCTGCATGAGACAGCACAGAGGAAGAGGGAGAGGAAGAGGGTCTCTGAGTGAAGGGCCGTTTAGCACTCCATCAAGAGAAGGTGGCAGTAGAATAACTGTGAGATCAGGTAACACGGGTGAACAAGCAGTGGAGGTCTCACAATAGCGGCCAGAGCAAAGTGCAGAAGATGACGAAGAGCTCTGTTGTTGAATAGCTCAGGATGGCAGGTGAAGTTTGATACTGAAGCTGCTGTTACAAATCAGCAAGCAACCCATTTTACTGATGGATTTTTGCATAAAACAGAGTATTCAGTGAGAATGAGACTTGATTTCATCAGGAATTATTTAATCATTGTAAGTAGGTGGTATTCATGATTTTGTTGCACATGTTATATCTTTTCAAAATCAGAGCAAGTTATAACATTTTGCTATAAGTTTATGTAGAGAAATTTTTTTTATTTATTTTTTATTTTTTTTTTTTTTTTGGGGGGGGGGGTGCGGTTGGATGTGCCAATGAATAGTTCAAAACAAGACCAGGAATGTGCATCAGAAAAATCAATTTTTATTTCATGGCCAGTTATTGATTTTAAATTCAGCATTGTGAAGAGCTTTTTATTCAACTGAAAGAAGTGACTTTAAATTGGATTCAGTTATAGACAGTCATACCATACATAACATAAAGATACTGTGTAGACTCAACTCAATAAGTCCAAATAAAATAATTCTCTTTTTTAACTCTTTCAGATTAATTACTAGCTAGTGATGGACTACATTAGCATGCAAAATATGACTTTATTTTACTACATGTAGCATAGATATGGCATAAGCAAGAAATAAATATTGACTTCCCACATTGGCTTTCAGACCATCAATGCATCATTATGCATAAACTGTATCATATCCATGTAACAATCCTCAAACTGAGCTGTTCAACAAAATATTAACCTCAAAAACTCAACCTACAGGTAGTAGAAACTAAATCTCCATATAACAAAACATTAAACACAAAAAAAGGGGAGAAAGTGTTTCTTTTTTGTGTATTTCTCAAATACACACATAGCCCTACATATGTCCATACATATATACATACATCCACTTCCCTTGTAAGTCATGCAGTTTCAGTAAAATGAGTAATGAACGGTTTCTGAAGACTTGGAATATAGCTACAATCACTATGAATATTAAATGAACATTAAATGGAAAAGATCATGTAAAGATTCTTCTGAAATGATTTTATGTAAAATAGAAACAAACAGTTTTTTTACATGGAATTTTACTTTATTATCTATTGTTTACTTAATTATCTCATTTAGAAGCAAGTTCCAAAAAGCAGCACAATTATATACTTTGTCTTTCTCTTCACAATCTTCACCTCTTGCCCCTTTTCACTCTTCTTCATACCTCCTGTGTTTTTTTCTTTTCTTCTTCTTTCTTCTCAATTGCTGAGGCATAATGAGGCATGCAGGGTAATTAGTAGCAACAGCAGTCACAACTGCTACTGCCCCTGTCTTCTTTTCACAGACCTATTATTCATGTGGTCCAAGAGAGGGCACTGGTGACTCATACAGAGGCCATCAACGCTCCACAAAGCACAACGTGAGCTTATAGGACAGAGATGATGGAGCTGGGGGGGTAGATGTGCTCAGACACTGATTGAGTGACATGTAGAGGGAGAAATGGGGGTGCTTTCATTGGGCACTATATTCAAACGTTAGAAGGAAAATGCCAGTTGATAAGAATATGATGAAATCTGCCGTAATCTGGGCTATAACTAGAAAAAAAGGGGTTGACTCCCCCCTCAGGACACTGACACACAAAAACCAGAGATTGTTCTTAACCTTGCCAGTAAATACCAAATATTAAAAACCGTAAAGCCTATCAAAAATTGCTCATAATGGCCCACATTCCAAGAAAAAATACATCTTGCAAATATTAGATTTTAAATTTTCCTTTGTGTGGATTCATACAGTATGTCGTTCCAAGGAAGTGTGTCAGAAGTGAATTATATGGATGTCAGAGAACTTAAGGCGGTTGCATTTGTCCTTCGATCTGCTCAGCCTCGTGCAACTGGTGGGAAAGTCTCCTTAAATTGGCTTACTGCACAGGAGGAGGTATAACGGGATTTGCCCTTTCCACCTCCATCAGTTCTGCCAGTTCCATGGATCCTAACAAGATCTGTAGAGTTGTGAGTCATTTCTGTGAACTGGTTCTTTTGAACAGCTCTTTAATGAACCAGCGCAAAAAATTGATTCAGTGGTTCTTATACATCCTTACACGATCCCTGACATCACAGTGAGGCATATTATGTGTGCTAAAATGTCTCATATGTTCATTTGTAGGCACATATTGCTATACAGTTTCTCCAAAAACAACATTCATGCTGGACAGGATGGTCCAAAGAGTTAGGACCAATTTTCATGTATTTGCATGGGAGGAATGGACTATGTGAATAAAAGCAGTTTTGATTGTTGACTTTTGATTATATAGTAATGAATTCATAATGGCTTTTTGTTAATGCTGAAGGATGCATATAAAAGATTGTATCCAAATTCACCCCTAGGACATACAGACATTCTGTAAGTAGGTTATGTAGGTCATGATGTTTGGCCCTTCAAAGATTGTACTTCCTTCAGCAGCTGAGGATTGCATTGGACTGTTAGGACAGCTGAGAAGACTACTGGTGTGCACCTACCCAACCTCCAGGACTTGTACATCTCCAGACTAAAGAAACATGCAGGTAAGATCATCCCAAAATACAGACTGTTTGCACTCCTGCCCTCAGGCAGACACTGCAGATTTCTATGCACTAGAACATCCAGAAACAAGAAGAGCTCAGTTTTCCTTTTTTTTTTTTTTTTTTTTTTTTTTTTTTCCACAGGCCATCTCCACCTTGAACATCTAGCACACCTACAAATCTATAGCCTTATGGTGTTTATGCCACCTGGGCATTAGACAATAGAATACTACTCATGAAAATGCATATTTATATTTATACAGATGTATATACAGTACTTAATACGTGCATATTTACATATGCCTTCTGCCTACCTTCTTTGCCTTGTTTTTTTTTTTTTTTTTTTTTTTTTATAGTTGACAGATATTGAACTGGAAAAAAGCTTATTAATGTGGTCCATGAGGTGAATGAATTACAATAGGTCTGTGTATTTTAGCAATATGTTTATCTCTGTAAAATAAAAATAAAAAATAAAAAAAATGTCTATTGTATACACTACCATTCAAAAGTTCAATTTTTCACTTATCATTTATTTATGTATTTATATGTAATCTTTTGTAATCTCATGCTTTTCAAGGTTGTATTTTATTTAATGGCAAAGCTGTAACGTAATGGCAATTGACTCCAGTCTTCAGTGTCACATCTTCTTTCAGAAATCATTCTAATATGCTGATATATTATCAAAGGGGGAAACTATTTTTATTTTTTTATTTTTTTCAGCATTCTTTGATGAATAAAAAGTTAAAAGCAACATGATTTATTCAAAATAGTAATCATTTGTAACACTATATGTATTTAAAATCACTAATTCAAATCAATTTAACATACCCTTGCTCATTCATTCATTCATTCATTTGTTAATTTTATCTTATCCTATTTGATCTATTTATCTATCTTTCAAAAAAATAAAATACTGAAACTGAAAAGTTTGTACCCCTAACTTTTGAACGATAATGTATATTGTTACAAAATATGTCTATTTCTGTATAATATTAGAAGGATTTCTAAAGTATCACGTGACACTGAAGACTGCAGTAATGGCTGATGAAAATTCAGCTTTGTCATCACAGGAATAAATGGTATTTTAAAGTTTATTAAAGGAGAAATAATTTTATTAGTTATTTAAAAGTTATTTTAAATGTACTATTTTTACTATATTTTTAATTAAATAAATGCAGCCTTGGTGAGCAGAAGAAACTTATCAAAACTATTCTAATTTGTACTAACTAGTGTATATCCAGCTGGTTTTTTGAGGCTGTCTCAAATGTCATACTTGATGTGGCTTTTGCTCATGAAACTTGCAGCTATTCTTCACTAAAATCAAATTCGGCATCCCATACCTGTGTGAATGACTTTTGTGGCTGGAACTGTGCGTGAAAAGAGCCTACTATTTTTTTTCCCTCTTCTTAAACCCAATCCTGACAGGCTCAACCCAACTGCTTTTGACTGGGTGAGTCACCGAGTGTATGACCGACATGAAATTGTGTGAACACGAACAGCAAAGCCTATATTTACACTCAACCAGACACGTTCAAATCCTGTTTCATATCCCACCAGCCACCAACTCGTTCTCTCACCTCCAAAAGGGCAGTGTGTGGATCAGCACCGTGGGCTGGTGTTCAGGTCGGTGACGACTGACGCATTTACATCTACATTCTCATCTTCATCTTTCTGACCATACATTAACATATGTAGCACCTAACTCTGTCATCTCACTGTTGTTTCTCACCCAGGCTTAAAGTCAAAGCCAGAGCCTTTTACATGCCACATGTCACTCTGTCAGCATATCCCATGATTCATTACTCACAGGAAATGAGGCCTGTGTTCTTTCTGTGGTGTGATCAGCAGGATGATGGGCTCGGCGTGGTGGGGTTGTCACACGATCAAATACACTTCATGAACTATAAGAGAAAAAGTCAGTCGGTTCATTGAGGTCGTGCTGAGATTGAAGCGTAAAGCACTGAAGCTTTTCGTAATGCTACAGAATAAATTACCTTATGTGTTCTTTCTAAAAAATGGAGATGTCAGAGAAGAGATAGAATGCAGAAAATCCCCATTGTGGATGGAGATGGAAGATACCTATAAACTTTGATACAAAAACTAGCAAGCTTACATAGAGTGCGTTTTAAGGCATCCTGAAGTGAAGGCTGTTCAGATGGACTGTCTTCAGAGATATTTTGTTTGTTGTTTTGAGAATTTTGGCAAATTTTAAAACAGCACTGTTTTTGGGGGATTCTTGGATTTTTCATCAAAGATGGTGGACAAGGTGGGAGCTTATAAAACTTTTTTTTTTATTATTATTATTTCATTCAATACTCGTTGATGAATATAATTTATAATTTGGCATTTCTATGCTTTTTAGACTGTTATGGAAAATATGTTCTCCGTTAAAATCAATCATGAGTAAATTGTATGTGAACTTCACCAGATAAATAAAGCCTATCATATGAAATAATAGTCCACTTTTTTTTTTTTTTTTTTTTTTATATAGAAGGATGGATGGAACAGCTCATTGAAGCTTTTGACAAGATTTTTGTGTGTCATATTTAATGCATCTCATGTTTATGGCCCATATATTATGATATAGTGACAATAAGGAGCTCATACTTTAGGGAAAAAAAAGGCATTTAAATGCTCAGTTTTATTGTCAAAGCTCTGTAGTTTCAAAACATATAATGCAAAGCAATACAATGACGATTGAGAGATGAACAAATTAACATTTTTTCAAAAGCCTGATGATCATATGTGATATTCACATTTCAGCATTATTTTTCAAAAAAAAAAAAAAAAAAAAAAATATATAAAAAAAAAAAAAAAAAAAAAGATGTCTGGATAATCAAGTTAAAAGTTTTTCTCCGGTCAGTAAGTATTTAGCTTGAAATATCATTAACAATCTGAAAGTTATTCTTACATTTACTTTATAAAAATCAATAAAGATTTCACAGCAAAAGACACATTTTTATGAAATGACCTTTTACTTGCCAAAAAAAGTACAAACTATCATTAGACTATCATAGACCCTTACTAATATTTTGCACAGCTTTAATAATATTTTTTAGCAAAATCTTATAATAAATCAAAGGCTTTATACATCTGTGTATAAAATATGATACAGTATAGAGACATTGGAAATGCATTTGTATTTTTTCATAGTTGTCCAAGATGTACATTTGTATGATGTAGCCTATACTCACAGTATATATCTGAGCGAAACTCAAATACAGTTGCTTAAAGCACATCTGTAAAGTTAGGAATTATTTATGAAGCCAGCAGAGCCGAAACGGGAAAGAAGTGAGAAATGATGTTTTCAACATCAGACTGCAGGATCTCGGTCTGAACTGATCACTAGCACCTTTCAGTTCTGACAGAACTTAGCTGCTCACTGACAAAGTTTAAAGTGTTTCTAGCGCAGAACTTGACTAATAGACTTTTTAATTATTTATTGTTCATGAGAGGCAATTTCATCTTTTGACATTTTCTTTTTATTATTATTATTATTTTTTAAGAATCCAAATAAGAGAGAAATAGTTTCATGAGAACAAAAACACTTTTATAATTAAACAATATGAGATGTATATTTTCTCAGACAATAAATTAAATAATAATAATAATAATAATAATAATAATAATAATAATAATTATTATTATTAATATTATTATTATTATTATTATTATTAATATTGACTTTTTTCTTTTTTCAGGTAAGTGATGGTTATAGGTTATTAAGTATTCCATCACCCACACTAATTGTCAAACATAAGGTCCTTGATCTTTTTTTTTTTTTTTTTTTTTTTTTTTAATTATAGCTCATAAACTGTATTTATATTAAACAGTAATGACAAACAGAAAGCTCCTCAGGCAGAGGTCTAAAGAGATGCACTCTCATTTTCTCTTTCTTTCTTTCTTTCTTTCAAACACTGTTGTTGTCCTCAACTTGTGTCCACACATCTCTGGCTGTTTCTATTAATGATGGCCAGCACTCATCTTAAGAACATACACTCCTACGCAAATGTCAGCAGGCCAGGGAGCATCTTAATAAAGTGTGCTCCAAAAGGAACATGCATTAATTATTCCTTTCTCAGTAAGAGCTTAGCTCGAGTGTGCTTGGTCAATATCTCCCTCTCCGCCACCTTAAAACAAACCTCCGAAGTGTATTCAATGAAAAGTTATAGTTAATATATATGTTTATTTCTGTCTTTTTACAGTTCATTGATTTAACACTAATAACTCAAATGAACTGATGATCAGCAGTCAACTGCGCTTAATCGTTTAAAAGATTTTGATTTATTAAACCAGCAAAAACAGAAAAGGTGAGTAAATGAATTAGTCATGATCTCATGACTTTTTCTAGTTTGTTTATAAGGGAAGAATGCAAATGATGTGTGCAGTGTGTGGCAGTTTTATTAATTCAAGCAAACTTGGATACATTTGTGAATTTGGATAAATTGGTTTATTAATAAATTTATCAGATTTTTTTCTTTCTTACGACAGTACAACTCTTTAGGCAAAAATGTGGATACACTGCTTGCATATACTGTTACTTATTTCAAACATTTTTCACAACCAGAAAAAAAAAAGAAAAAAAAAAACTGCTTTTCTTCAACCGAGATTAAAAAAAATAAGTATATTAATAATATAATAATAATATAATAATAGTAATAATTAAAAAAGAATAATATAAGTATTAATATATAATAAATACCTCTTGTCTAAATAGCAATTCTATGCCTTGCATACTGTACAAGTCTTTAATTAGTATTTTTTTGATTTGAATACTGTACAAGTCCCTCCCCCTGCCCCCGCCGGACTGTGTTCATATTATTTTATTTGGGTCCAAACTGCGGTTCGTTTGAGTCATCAAGCCAGCAGCTGTTTAGCCCGTTGCTTAGTAACTACTAGTGTTGTTTTTGGTGGCCTGTTTTAATTTTAGTCTTTGTCTAGTCTTTGTGTGAAGCTGTCATTTTAGTTTTTATTAGTTTTTAGTCACATTCATACTCTTTTTAGTCTAGTCTAGTTTTAGTCGACGAAAACTGAGGACATTTTAGTCTAGTTTTAGTCAATGAAAATGGTATTTTAGTCTCTTTTTAGTAATGCAATTCTTTTTAACCCAGTCAATATAGTACAAGTACCTAGAAGTATAGACGAAACCAAAATTTTCTTTTAGCCAAACCCATTTCAAACAAGGTTGTCTTATTATATTATTGTTACCTTATAGACTCAAGAATACATCCATTCCAGACACGGAAGACTCTCTGATTTTATTTTACAACATTTATTTTACCAACCAAACATGTTAGAAGTACACACACATCAATTAAAAAAAATATTAATAATAACAAAAAAAAAAAAAAAAAAAATAATAATAATAATAAAAAAAATAATAATAATAATAATCTGCTAATTTTTCTTCCAAAGACGAATCCTGGCTGGCCGGCCATCGGTCCCTTTCTCTGTGTCAAGGCTGATTTATACTCGACGCGTCCACAATTTCGCTTGGGTGAGCGTGGAAAAATGATCGCGGTACTATGGGATCAGAATCCCGCCAAATGTATTGCAGTCATAGATCGAAAAATAATAAGCATAAATAAAATATTTTAAAACACATGTGAAATAATAACGCACAAAACTGAAAAACAAATGCAATTTTTTTTTAAATAACAAACAACGCGGTCATTGATCGTAAAATAATAAGCGTGAATCAAAAATGTAAACACATTTAAAATTATATACCACAAAACTGAAACATGTATTCAAAATTTTCCAAGTCGCAAACAAAATCAGGTTTCCTGCTCATATGTTATTTTTTTGTATGCTTATGGTCTTTTCCCCTTTGCTCTTGTTTTCCACGTTCTGCGCTTGCGTTTCTAAATGTTGCAGTTAGAGTTTCATGTAAATCAGGGCGGGCTTCAGCGTCACCATTGGGCCACAAGTTCTAGATTGACAGCTGCTCCTCTAGCCAATCAGTCCAAGGGGGAGTTGACGTCACTCCGATGCGACTCGTGGCTGCTGTGGCAGGTGTGTGAAGCAGAGCATGTGAGCGGAGTGGAGCGGGAGCGAGCGGGGAGCGCGAGCGGGCGGGTCTTAGCGCAGAGGCATTTTTAAAAGGACGGAGCGTCGCTCTATTTCCTGCTCCTATTTCGCTCCAATGTCGCTCCGCTCACCACGAGTCTGAAGCATGCTCAATCAAGCCTGATCCAGAATCCATCTGTCTTTTACTGTCATCAACAGACTATTTTCATTCAAAACTTGGCTCAATAATGGAGTTCAAAAAGTAGGCTACTTCAAAAAAGAAAACGAGAAATCATACAGGTGTACTATTAAAAAACGAACTAACAGTGATTTATTTATGTAATTAGGCCCATTAATTCGTTTAATTTTACAGCAGTTTTTTGTACAATTGATATAAGCCAATTTAAAATTTAATGTGCGCTGCGCAAAAGTTCATTTATAAGAATGTTGGCCTAATAGTTAATTTACTTTTAAAACGTTTATGTATATTTTTGTTTATATAATTTTTATTTATATTATAAGGCCCATTTAATTTGTTTAATTTTACAGCAGTTTTTTTTTTTTTTTTTTTTTTTTGTACAATTGATATAAGCCAATTCAAATTTTAATCCTGTGCGCTGCGCAAAAGTTCGGTTATAAGAATGTTCGCCTAAAAGGTAATTTACTTTTTAAACGTTTATGTATATTTTTGTTTATATAATTTTTACTTATATTATTAGGGGCCCATTTTATTCGTTTAATTTTACAGCAGTTTTTTTTTTCGTACAATTTATATAAGCCAATTTAAATTTTAATCCTGCGCGCTGCGCAAAAGTTCAGTTATAAGAATGTTGACCTGATAGTTAATTTACATTTATGTATATTTTTGTTTATATAATTTTTATTTATATTATTAGGCCCATTTATTCGTTTAATTTTACAGGAATTTTTGTGACTAATTTGTCATTTGTAATTTGAAATAAAACATTTCTATTTGAAAAATGTTGTTGTTGCTCATTAGTTCTTTAGGAGGTAAGGCTGTGGTCTAAGCTAAAGGTCATATATAGATTTTTTTTTCTTTTTTGGAGCGAGCGGGGGGCGATTTGAGTGGAGCGCGAAGCAAACTGCGTTGAGCGCTGAGCCATAATGAGCGGAGCGGCCTGATGTAGCTTTGAGCGGGGGTGCGGAGGGGTGAACAGTTCCGTGAGCGATGCCGATGAGCGGAGATTCTCACCGCTCCACTCCGCTCACATGCTCTGGTGTGAAGTAGAGGGTGACACGAGAGTGGATTTTCAAATCTCTCCCGTCCCACTCCCGCGAAAAAAGATCCCATCCCGTCCCGATCACACAAAAAATACTGGGGGAAAATCCCGTCTGACTCACGTTCCCTCCCACTATGTTGTATTTCTTTTTGGCCGGAATCTGTCACAAAAAAAAATAAAAATAAAATACAGTACAGATCACAGCATGCCCACTTTTAGTTAAATAAAAATTCAAAATGTATTTTTTTTTTGTTATTTTATTGAACTGAAAGCCATCTTAATGCACATTGTGCATTGCACACACATTAAATTTAATGTAAAACATCCATGCTAACACACACGTTTCTATTTCTATTTTATTTATTTTTTTTCATTTGAGCGTAGACATTTCACTGTCTATAGATTTATTTTTCATACACAGAGTTTCGAAGTTTCTCGCTCAAGTTCACATGACCGAGACGACAGAAACCGCATCGTTTGCTTTAATTATTTTACAGAAGCACGTTCCGTTGTTATTCTAAGTGCACACAAATGAACGTATACGGATTCGAAAGATTTATTACTTTTATCTTTATGAACAAAGATTACGGAGTATTTTAAGAGCCAGTGAGTGCACCGGTGCCTCAATCTGTCCTGCTGTGAGTGCGCTGCTGTTCAGTTTGCGCACACACTTCAGTAGCGCACATTTCTGTGGGTTAACATTAGATTGAGCGGCCATGTAAAGTTATGACTACATACATCTTTTAGATGAAAAGCTATATTTGAGGTCTATGAATGATAGCTGGGCTTTTGAATGTCCTGCCCGATGTAGGCTACTGTATTACCACATAGACCAGCCATTAACGGTCTGTCCTTCACGCGCAGGTCATTCACTGAACCAGCCACACCAAAGCAGACAGGAGAACATAAAGACACAGGGGAAGTAGAATTGAGTTCAAAATTAAAATATAAGCCTACAGTTTATAGTTTATTTAAAAGGTAGGCTATATTTGTGTATAAAGTTGGGGATCAAAGTGTTATTACGATTCCCGGTACCGCCCACTCCCGCTGACATTTTTTCCTGTCCCGTCCCAATCCCGTGATTAACAGTGTGAAGATCTAGTGTGAGAATGGATAACCAGTGTCAGAAGGCAAATCCTGTACGATCTCAGGTAATTAGCCATAAATATTTTGTTAATGGGTGACAGAAACATTCACTTTGTGTGCTATGATCTTTTCTGCAAGCTCTATGTAGTCAGACTAGGCCGATCTAGCTCGTTAACAGGTGTCTTGTTAGTTTGGTTTAGTAAGCAATACTTTATATTTTAGGCATTGTAGGGCTGCATGATAAATTGCACGCGATATGCGCGTCTAGTCAGTAAAGGCGGTGTCCTGACATTTCCTACCAGGGTTTACTGCGCATGCGCACATCAATATCGCGTTTTTTCTCGTGCTAAACAATGATTTTTAATGTATATGCATTACTCTAAGGGTAGGTTTAGGGTTGGGGTAGGTGTAAACTTTAATAAAAACACAATCTAATTGTAAGAAAAAGAATATTCAATGTTGGTTTCCTGTAGCTGTATCCCTTCAAGCTACAACCACAAATAACACATAAAATACTGTATTTGCATTCCGGTTCTGTAATCAGCGGTAAATCCCCATCACCTGCGCGCTTTCACATGGAGCAGCATAACGGCTCTGTGTAGTTAATGGTTATCCATGAAAGTGCGCAGGTGATGGAGATTTACCGCTGATTACAGAACCGGCTTTACTGACAAGCTGTGCATCAAATATCGCGTGCGATTTATAGTGCAGCCCTACTGCTTAAAATATAAAGTATTGCTCACTAAACCAAACTAACAAGAAACGTGTTAGCGGGCTACATATCGGCCTACTCGGACAACATAGAGCTTGCAGAAAATATCATAACACACAAAGGGAATGTTTCTGTCATCCATTAACAAAATATTTATGGCTAATTACCTGAGATCGTCCGGGATTTGCCTGCTGACGCTGGTTATCCAGCTTCACACACCTGCCACAGACAGCAGCCACGAGTCGCATCGGAGTGACGTCAACTCCCCCTTGGACTGATTGGCTAGAGGAGCAGCTGTCAATCATAAAACTTGTGGCCCAATGGTGACGCTGAAGCCCGCCCTGATTTACATGAAACTCTAACTGCAACATTTAGAAACGCAAGCGCAGAACGTGGAAACAAGAGCAAAGGGGAAAAGACCATAAGCATACAAAAAAATAACATATGAGCAGGGAAACCTGATTTTGGTTTGCGATTTGGAAAATTTTAAATTCATGTTTCAGTTTTGTGCAATATAATTTTAAATGTGTTTACATTTTTGATTCACGCTTATTATTTTTCAATCAATGACCGCGTTGTTTGTTATTTTAAAAAAAAATTGCATTTGTTTTTCAGTTTTGTGCGTTATTATTTTACATGTGTTTTTAAATATTTTATTTATGCTTATTATTTTTCGATCTATGACTGCAATACATTTGGCGGGATTCTGATCCCATACGGTGCTGCTGGAAGTTCGCTTTGAGTACGCCCGAACTATTCACGTGGCGGAGTGCACGGCGTATTTTGTTACTTTTCGCATAGCTCCGCATCCGAACATGCACGAATTCAGGGCGATTCTAGCCGAACATGCACGTCTGTGTCGGCGTTTGTGTGAAACAGAAGCAGTTTAATGTGAAGTTCAAACTCCATTAGGTGCTTTTTGATGGAAAACATGTTTGCATAGTTTGTCCAAGGCTTCTTATTTGAAGTATGTTTTATTTTTATTGTATAAAATAGAATTAGAATTCATATAGATATTAATTATACACTATTTGCTTAAAGTTGTCTTGTGTTTGATGCATAATACAGCCAATAGTTTAAGACTGTTTTAAGCTTGTACATAAAGAAATTATTGATTCATCAACTCATTCATCACAAGACTTGTACTGTCAAATGACTTCTCACTGGTGATTTTAGAGGACAATTACTCCTCGTCGCTCCCCTGTCGTTTCAAAGAATAGTACAACGGCGAACGTGACAAGTATAAAAGCCTCGTCTCTTTGGGAAAGAGCGCTCGCAGTCCGCGGAGCCAGGCGAAAGTATAAATCCCGCTTAACTTTGTTTGTTGTCATCTTCTAAATGCCGCGAGTAGGACTTGAGGAAGTGACGTCGGTCGTGTCTGCGCAGTGAGACACAGGAAACAGAAATAGTGCAAAATAATTATAATAATGACTAAACGAGACCTACAATAATATATCAGTGGTACTAAAATAATACTGTAGTGAAACACATTATGGATAAGGCTGACTTGATTCTTTACAGTCTAAGATGTCAGAATGATAGTACAAGATCAAAAGCAGCTGGGGCAAGCACTACTACTGATAAACATCCCTTGAAAACTAGATGCTCAGGCCTCGGGTCAACATATATGCCCAGAAATGTACTCACACAAAGGGGCACCAGACTCATGTCATGTCCTGCCAAACACATTGCAAGATGAGAAGAAATTTCAGTGACCGTCTGACTTGAGAATCCCACGCTGTGCTAAAGTGCATGTGCATTGACAGGGCTGGATGAATTTAACACGGCCTTCTGTGATGATGTTTTGGGTCTCTGGATATCATGGGATATGTGGTCTGTAAATCTTACAGTGGTGACAAGTGCACCGGGTAATGTAGAAGGAGTGAGGGGTCTTTCAAGCTGTACGGGTGAGTTTAGTTTGACAGACTGCTTACAAGACATGTCGGTGGCCGGGCAGAGCAGAGATTTCATCTCCAGCTCGTGTCAATGTCAAAAGTTGATTGCAATCAGCTTCTAATTATGTGGCTTGACAAAGCTGACATAATGATCTACTATTTAAAGCTGCTGCTTCTTCTTCTGCTGCTGAGAATGAATTTGGACTGTATCTCCTGTGGTTCATATATTCCTATACAGCTACATTATTACCTGAAGCTCCTTGATGGCTAATGTCAGAATTGTAATTGCACAATATGCAAAATGCAAGATTTAATGTTAAATATTTTCCAACGTTTAGAACTCAGGGTTTGCACTCAGTCACACACTCCTTTGTGCTATTCCTTTTATACAGTATTTTCGAGTAAACAGTAGGGATGCTACAATACAGTTAGCCCACGGTTCAATAAACACCTCCGTTTTTTAACCACAGTTTCTGGTTCAGTTCCGATGGGCACATCAGAGTATTTTTGATTTCTATATTGCCTAAAATATCCAGGTTTTGGCTTTTTTTCTTGTTTTCATACTTGCTGAAGGTAATGGTGGAAAAATAGTTTGACCAGTAACATGCAGGCATTGTACATATTAGGTGTGTTTGACTTGAAGCAGTGCTGTGCAGACCGATCAGTGTTCATCATTAAAGTACCACGAGAGTGATTTGAAAACATTAGGAGCGTCTGCCCCTATGGCTCTCACGGTACTTTGATGTCATACACTGATTGGTCTGTGCAGTGCAAACAAAACCAAAACCTGGATATTTTAGGCAATAAAGAAATCCTGGCCAGGATGTGTCTGGGGAAAAGAGGACGTATGGCCACCCAAGTTTATTTTTTGTTTTAGCTTTGCTGCATGACACACTTTGTTTGGTTTTAATGGCATCAACTCTACGGGAAATCTGAATGTAAATGTCATTCAGCAGTACATAAAGTTAAGTATGGGTTTATTCATGTGTGTTGGTGTACAAGTGTGTTTTTGTGCAATCTTATTTGGAGGGTACTTAGCACTAGGCTGCTCATCAACATACCAATTATTCCAATCATCCTCCTGGGGCAAGTAGTGAGGGGTGTAAGTCTGATTTGCCACAGCAGGTCAAAGTGCCACTTCATAGTCATGGATAGAAAAAATGAGGCAGTGCCATGACAAGATGTCAATCAAAAACACAGTTTTCAATAAAAATACAAATAAAAAATGAATAGTAAACTTGTACACATTATAATAGCTTTAAATTCAAGTACTGATAGAGCAATAAGATGTATTAATTGCAAACTTTTGTGGCAACACTGAAGAAGACTGAATAGTATTTATTGGGTCACAATATTGGGTGCACAGAGTGAGCACCCAATTAATTTCTCATATTTTTATGTCTTTTGCTGGGTCTTTATTTCAATTGAATTGGAAAAAGGTGAACTAGGTCACAACGGACTGAAAAGATGTGCTGTGCTATGGAGGGAGAAGTTCAAATTTTAGGTTGAGACACAGGCAAGCTCGCTTTATATCCAACAGAATGAGAAACAAAGCACGGCCTTGCCAGCATTTTTTCAGGGATCGCTTAGGGAGGCAAAAATACTGGAAGAGAAAATAATCAATGGTATGAAAAAGTAAATATTATATAATGTGGTATGGAGTATAAACCTGGTTGTACAGTAACACCAGTTTTTTATTTATTTATTTATTTATTGCACAATGCAAATAAGGGCAAAACTATGGGTTACAAGCAAAAGGCCAGGTGAAATAAGGCATTGTCACACTTTAGCATACATTTAAAAGAAGTAATTATTACACAAACAATATACTTTAAAAATAATATATCTAAGTGAGAACTGAATGTAAAA